>NW_006408570.1:6663974-6697870 GCF_000296735.1 Chrysochloris asiatica | reverse complement strand
TTGTCCTTTCCAGTGGAAATTTCCCACCTCAGAAGATTCTGGATTGGGTTCAGGATTTCACCTATGGTCTTATGTAATGCAGAGGCTCCACAGGAAGCCTACTTCACTGGGTAAATTGTATCCCCATTTTAGGTATTCCAATCAGTTATAGGCAGAAGACAGTCTTAGAAGCTTTCTATGGTGATATTTCTGGCTATTCTTTTCTGTCCCCCTCAATTGTCTATTTTATAATGATATGCAAGGATAAACAAGATTCAAAAGTCAGCCAAGCATCTTAACATTATTTCCCTCCTTTTGCCCATTCCAACCATGTCTCAATCCCTGTATCCCAGAGCCCTATTGTTCCAAGGTTGTACATACATCATTATTTACCTCTGTCCCACTTAGCCCATGCAAACCTGCCTAATTGTTTTCCCATCTGCCTTGTTCTTTCATTCCCCTCCCCCTTCTTGTGTATTGCCCCATCCCCAGCACCTAAACTATCTTGTTTCTATGCCCTACCCTGTGCGCCACCTTCCCCTCCCTCCCCTCACCTCACCCTCCACATTCAGGTAACCAGCAAAGAATCCTCACCACCCCCCCTTTAGTATGGGTTCTTTTTCTTAGTCTTTTTCAGTAGTGGTCCTATGCAATATATCTCCTTTTGTGAGTGACTAATTTCACTCAACATAACGTCTTCAAGGTTCATCCAAGTTATGTGATAGCTTCTTTGTTGTTCTTCAAGGTAGCATAATATTCCATTGTGTGTATGTACCACAGTTGTTTATCCATTCTTCAGTTGATGGGTACTTAGGCTGTCGCCATTGTTTTGCTATTGTAAATAGTGCTGCAATGAACATTGGTGTGCATACACCTACTCGTGTTATGGCTCGTATTTCCTATGGGTAAATACCAAGTAGAGGAATTGCTGGATCATAAGGTATTTCTATTTCCAACCTTCTGAGGAAATGCCATATTGCTTTCTAAAGAGGTTAGACCATTTTGCAATCCCACCAGCAATGCAGGAGCATCCCAGACTCTCCACATCCTCATCAGCATTTATTGTCCTCTACTTTTTTTTATCTTTGCTGTTATTGCTGGTGTGAGATGATATCTCATTGTTGTTTTGATTTGCATCTCTCTAATGGCTAGTGATAGTGAGCATTTCTTCATATGTTGTTGGCTGCCCGGATCTCTTCCTTGGTGAAGTGTCTGTTCATATCCTGTGCCCATTTCTAATTGGGTTTTTTGTCTTTTTCTTGTAGAGGTGTTGTAGTTTCCTATATATTTCAGAAATGAGTCTCTTTCTTGTCTGATGTGTTGTTGAGAAAGATTTTTTTCCCATTCTGTGGGCTCCCTCTTTACTCTATTGGTGAAGTCTTTTGGTGTACATAAGTTTTTAATCTTTAGTATGTCCCAATCATCTATTTTGTCTGCTTTTATTTGTGTAGTTTCAAAATGTTTTGTAGTCTGTGTATGCCCTGAATTAGAGCCCTTATACTTATCCCTATTTTTTTCATTGATGGCCTTAATAAATTTAGGTCTCTAAGCCTTGCTAAGTTGGTTTTTATATAAGCTGTGAGGTAAAGGTCTTGTGTCAATCTTTTGCATATCGCTGTCCAGTTCTGCCAGCACCATCTGTTGAAAAGACTATAAATTCCCCATGCGGTATACTTAGATACTTTGTCGAAAACCAGTTGGCTGTATGTCGATGGGTTAATTTCTGGATTTTCTATTCTTTTCCATTGATCAATGTATCTTTCATTGTACCAGTCCAAGGCTGTTTTGACCACTGTAGCTGTGTAATAAAATTTTAAGTCAGGGAGTGAGAGGTTTCCAAAATTATTCTTCTTCTTAAGCAGTGCTTTGCTTATCCTGGGTCTCTTTCCTTTCAATATAAAGTTTGTAATTGTTTTTCCATCTCTTTGAAGAATGTTGTTGGACTCTGGATTGGGATTGTGTTATATATGTAAACTACTTTGGGCAGTATTGACATTTTCACAATGTTAAGTCTTCCTATCCAGAAGCATGGTACATTCTTCCATTTTTGTAGGCCTCTTTTGGTTTCTTGTAGTAGTGCTTTGTAGTTTTCTTTGTATAAATCCTTTGTTTCTCTGGTTTCATTTATTCCTAGATATTTCATCCTTTGGGTGGCTATTGTAAATGATATTGCTTTCCTAATGCTCTTTTCAGCACTGTTGTTATTGGTATAGAGGAATCCATCTGATTTTTATGTTGATTTTATATCCTGTCACTTTGCTGAATCTTCTAATGAGGTCTAGTGGCTTTTTAGAATTGTAATTTATTGTTTTCCTTCTTTTATATTGTAATTGTTTTGATCATAGTCTGACCTCCCTGATTTTCTGAGTTTGTTCTTATAGTTTTGTTCTTTTCTTGACTCTTCCAGCTGTCGATTTGGTCCTGGGAGGTGCGGCCACGTATGTCAATCTCTGGATGTTGTCTGTTCTTGTTCATTCTCAGTCCACAGAACTCCCTTTAGGATGTTTTGTAGTGCAGGATTGGCTTTGGCAAAATCCTTTGTTAATCCTGGAATGTTTTGATTACACTATCATATTTGATTGATAGCTTTGCTGGTTAAAGGATTCTTGGTTGGCAGTTTTTTTTCTTTCTTTCAGGGTTTTATATATGTCTCCCCATTGCCTTCTTGCCTGCATGGTTTCTGCTGAGAGATCTGAGCTTAATCTTACTTGCTTGCCTTTGTATGTAATGCTGCTATTTTCCCTGGTTGCTTTCAGGAGTGTCTCCTTATCTTTGATTTTGGAGAGCTTGATTATGGTATGTCTTGGTGATTTTCTTTTGGGGTCTATCCTTCCTGGGGTTCAATGAGCTTTTTGAATGTTTATCTTTTCACTTTTCAGGATGTTAGGGAAAATTTCTACCAGCAGTTATTCAACTATTTCCTCTGTGGACTTGTGTGATTCTTCCTGTTCTGCAATGCCAATAATTTCTCTTTATGTTGTCCAACATGAATCTTAGATCTTCTTCAGATTTTTTATCCCTTTTTCTGCTTGTTCTTCTATATTAGCAGTATTGAGAGAATTGTCTTGCAGCTCATTAGTTCTGCCTTCCATCTCTTTGATTCTACTCCTTTGCCCTTTCAGTGTATAGTCTATTTCTGATACTCTGTTATTGATCGTTTAGACCACTTTCTGTAGGTTTTGAATTGTTTCCAATGCTGTATCTATCTCATTTGATTATTCCTGTAGCTCTTTCCTGACTTCTCCTTAATTTTCTCTACTGAATTGTAAAGTGTTTTGAAACATTTTATAATCATTTTTCTGAATTCCTTCTCAGGCATTTCCAAGGCCTGCCCTCCTTCCAGAAAGGAGTCCAGGTCTACTTCTAGGTCATTTGTCTCAGACATTTTATGTTTTTTCTGGATATGTGCTGATGTGGTCATCTGCTTTTGCTTCTTGGATATGTTTAGTGTTTATCTGTGGCCTTAATACTTATTTGTGTGTGTGTGTTGGTATTTTTTATGCTTTCTGATTACCGCCAGTTAGATTTGATAAGGGTGTTAGCTTCTGTTTCACTCTTTATATCGCTTAACTCAGAGTAACTTTAGCAAGTGTTGTCTGCCTCCCTGGTGTATGGCTTTTGGTATTGGTTTTTGCCTGGATTATGCAGTTTTATATGGTGTGATTGTAGCTTGACTATATGGCAGCAATTGCTATCTCTTCTTGGGTAATATAGGAAGAGAAAGAGTCCCCAAAAGGTTAAAAAAACCCCACAAAAACACCAAAAAACAACAACAACACCAAAACTTGATTGGATACTGTAGTCTATAACTGCAGAAAAAGGAGAGGAGGGAGAGAAGAAAAAAAAAGTCTGTAGCCAAATGTGAGTATGATTTCAGCTTCTTGCCTTCAAAGCCACCTGATATATTTCAAGATGCCACTATTGGTATTTATGCTGTTTTTCAGGATTTAATTTTCAGCCTGTTTTGTTTTTAAACTCTTTCTCCCTCTCCACACCCCTTGTTTTGTCCTTTTCCCTATTAGTAAACAGTTCAGGGCCGGCTGTGGCCGTTTTGAGCTGGCTGCCTATAGCTTTAAATGCTGAGAGTATCTGTGCACATGTGTGGCAGAAGAACCCACCAGTGGTGAAGGTGAGGGGTGTCCACTCACTCATGTGCACCTCTAGTCACCAGAATGGAAGTGCGCAAACCAAAAGGGTGCCAATGACCAGATACCAAAAAAAAAAAAAAAAATTATAACAAAGCAAAACCGTCAAAGTATATTGTCTACCTTTGCTCCAAGATTCCCATGGCATTTTTCCTTGGCTGGTCTGCTTGCTCCCCCACTTGGTCTTACTGTTTGGTCTTGCCCAAGTTGTCGGCTCCAGGCCACTGAGCCTGGCAGATTTTAAAGTATGAGATTTCTTACTTCCTCTACAAGTTCCGCTAGCTATAAGCCTTCAAACATTTTAAATATTCCTAGATATGTGGTTCAGAGTTTTGGAGCTCTGCTCTGAACCCACTTCACCTGGTATTCTGTGGTATTGCTGATGGACAACTTCACTCCTCCTCTACCCTATCCACCATCAAGCCCCACCTGCCTTAAGATTACCTTTTAAAGGCTTCATGTAAATATTGTCTATATGATATTTCTACTTGGAGGCTTGAAGTTTGAATCTCGCTTATTCTTGTAAATCTAGTTTTCCTCCTAGTCTTCACCATTTTGATAAATGATGTAACTAAACATAATTGCCCAATATAAGAAAGAAGCCGCTATCCTGTTTCTTTCTTGTCATCATCTTCCTCTTTCCATACAGCAGCAAGAGCTGTAAATCTTGCTTCCAAAATGGATCTAGAATCTATGTGATCTAGAATCTGCACCACTGTCCTTTAAGGAACCATGATCTCTCCCTTAAGCTTCTGCTGAATCTTCTTAATGAACTTTTCACACTCCTCTTTGTTTTCTCCTGCTTTTTTATTTCTTCCAGACCCAGATGTGTGATCTTTGTACACACAAATCAGATAACACAACTCTCTGCTTAAATCCCTGCAAAACTTTAATATGCACATTAAAATAAACTGTAAATTCTTAGTTATGATCTAAAAAGTTCTGAATGGCCAAGTATTTACCTAGCTCTTCAAACTGATCTCACACTATGCTTCTTCTAGCCACTGTGTTCTAGTATCTCTGACCTTCTTTTCCCTCTCTTCATATGCCAACTGATCTTCCAGAGACATTGAGAATTTTCATTCTGTTTGCAAGGAACATATTCCTGTCCACCAAGAGATGGCCAAGAACTTCCTTGTTAATGTAACTTTCAAGAGTGGTCAGCTCTTTCATTTTCATATTCTGGAGCACTTGGTTCCTTGGGAGTTTAATGCTTGCTTTCTCCAGTTGACTTGGACCTAACAACCCATCAACTCATGTTTGTTAGGATGATGGCCCTTTCTGTAAATGCATCTCAAGATCTGGAGACAAATGGTTTTCTGAAAGTCCAGTAGAGGGAGTTGAGAAGGAAATGTTTACTTCTTGCTAAATACTCTCAGTGTAGAAAACCAGACAACTTTTCTCTACAAAGTTAGAGTTTGAAACAGGTTAAACTAAAAACTGAATAACCCCATAATCTGGCAAGTGGTTCTGCCTGGTATTTTAGTCCTACTTTCCTCTCCTGAACCCACCCTGTGGGCCACATTTGCCAGGAGGACAAATACAAAAGTAGGTCAAAGAACGTTACTACTAGGGTTTCAGTTCATACATGCACCAGTTAATCCCAAACAAAACATGTTTTTGTGATCAATGGATGGTGGCAGACAAGTTCTCTCATTAATACACTTGTCTTAGCCTCATTAGGGTACCTTCAAAGAAAAATGTTAGTCAAAGCAGTGGCCTCCCATGGGATCCGGGGGGTCAATTACATTCAAAGCAGAGAGGTCAGCTCAGAAACTTATGGAAATTGTTTTTTAGGGATTTCAAAAAGGCTTTCTTGTTATATTTTCTCAAAGTATACAGGATGATCACAGGGGCTGATGAAGAAACTTTTTGAAAAATTGACAACAGCATTGGTGAGAAAAAGGCCAGGAAAAGGGTAGCAAGTAATTAGTTTCCATCACAATGCATTTGCTCATTCTTTCTGGGTAGCAAGAGCTAGTCTATGATCATTTTATTGGAAAACCTTACCCCATCTACCTTACATCCCTGACTTTATCCCTTCAGACTTGGTTTTGTTTCCAAAACTCAAAGAACATTGCAAAGGATTACAATCTGAGTCCCTTGAGGATGCTAAAACTGTCATTTTGATGTGGTATAAAATGAAGAGCACAGAATTGTTGGGAACGTTAACCCCAAGATGGAAATACCGCTTAGATGGAAGATATGTTTAGAAACAGTAGCTTTGCATTTGGGTATTTTCATTTAAAAGTTTCTATGCGGGAGAAAGATGAGGCTTTCTACCCCCGTAAGGATTTACACCCTCGGAAACCCTGTACAGGGTCGCTATGGGTCGGAACCGACTCGACGGCACTTAACAACAACAACAACAATGCTCTTATAGCGATTTTTTTGTTGTTGTTGTTAATTACCCTCATGGAACACATACTGACCATTAACTGCTTTGGGAGGCTCTCTGTTACTCCACTGGGCCCAGACAATGATTGCTGTTGTTGTTAAGTGTCATCTATTCTGTTCCAACTCATAGTGGCCCTTCATAGGTTTTCCAAGGCTGTAAATCTTTTTGAGACCAGAAAGCATCATCTTTCTCCTTTGGAGCAGCTGGTAGGCTTGAACTGTTCACCTCTGGTTTAAAGTTCAGTTCTAATCCTCTGGGTCTACCGTACTCCCTGACAATGACAATAGAATAAAATTGAACTTTGGATAACAAGAACAAATTGCTAACACATTTCTCCTCGGATTATTTTTGCTAATAACTTAAAGAAGTTTATAAAGTTGTAATCTGGTTGCTTAAAATGAGTTTTCCTTAAGGAAATTATCCTTTCCAAACAAATAGGAGCTCGTCCATGTGGGTCCATAAAGGAAACAGTCAATTACCCAGGACGGAGAGCATGTGGCTGATTTTATGCTAGGTTAGCAAATGGGTCAAATAGGTAATGTACAAGAATTGGTCATTGAGAGGAAGAGAAAAAATAATTAAACCTAGCCTTGCAACTCTGAAGACAAATGGAAATGCTTAAAATGTGCACACACACACACACTTGAATTCTGAAAGACATGTTATTGATGAATAGAATCCATTAAGTTCCTAGACAAATGGAATAATAACAATAATTTGTACTAATGGCATAGCTTCAGATTATTTCTCGTATATTAGTGAGAATGATGACCAGATCCAAATGGAACATGAGCATCTTTGAGTCAGACTCCCTATTCTTCACACAATAGAAATGAAATGGTTATGGAGTGAAGCAGGCTAAAGATAGTTTATGCTGTGGCTGCTGCTGCAATCTGTTGAGTCGGTCCCAACTCTGGGCCACTCTGAATGGAGTTTATAAGAGCAGAAAGCCTCATCTTTCTCCCTTGGAGCCCCTGGTGGATTTGAACTACTGACTTTTCAGTTAGCAGCCCAACATGTAACTCACCTGGGCTCCTAAAGATGGCTATAGAATGCTTATTTCCTTACTTTTATATTTCCTTTCAAAAGCCCCAGTCAAACTTCATGCTCTGGTTTCTTATGCAGATGAGTGATAGCTTGGGGGCTGACTGTGTGAATTGCTACATCAGAAAGACACAATTGTCCTTTTCACCTGTGTCCAGCCTATCGTCCAGCCCCTTGCAAGTTTCTCAGTGTCATTTTTGGAACAGAATGTGCTCACCTGGTTTCTCTGTATCCCACTTTGGCTATCCTTTAAACTTTTTCACAATGTTATTGCACACATAAAAGACTGCAGCATAGGGTAAATGTAACTTTTGTGTGAACTAGGAAACCAAACTAGTCTATGTGTCTCAATTTATTGCAATAATAGCTTTATTGTGGTGGTTTGGAACCAAATCCGCCATCTCTGAGGCATGCCTATAATTGAAAATCAGCCAGGACTGATTTGCCTCTGGAGATACAGGAGAAGTTGCCTTCAACTCTCCAATTAATGGTACCTGGAGTCCTGGTGTGGCCCTGTAGGATAAACACTCGACCTCAAGGTCGGTTTGAACCACAAAGGTAAGCAGTTCAAACTTACGTGCTGCTCCTCAGACACCCTGTACAGGGTCACTATGAGTTGCAACTGGCTCGATGGCACTTAGAAACACCAGAAACTGAAACCCCAGACTCCTGCTCATACTCCCTACGGGGGTTGGTCCTTATGCTCTGAGAGTCTCTGCCTTCTTGGCCTTCCGTTTCCTCTGGTAGTGTCCTCTCATGGCAAGCATGAAGTTCAACTGCTTCGGTTTCCACCACAAAAAGGTCATGCATGTCAATCATGTAGAAGAGTCTTCACTGAAGGGAAGTGCTAGTAAGAGCTATCCAGAGGGGAGGTTATAGCTCAAATCTCAGCCCCTCCTTTCTCAGTGGTGCCCATTTCTCTCCTTTTCTCGTCTTTGCTCTCCCCTGAACTTTCTAAGGCAGTACAACTGGTCTCTTGATTTAAAGAGCAGTTCAGAAATTTTCTCTTGAGCCCTACGCTGGCCCTCTTGGAGGCCCTTGGGTGGGTGCTGTTGGTGTGGAAAAGAATGGAGGTGAACTTTTTCAGAGTCCTTCCCAAAATATCTTTCTAAAGAGGAAAAGTCTTCTTTGTGAGATAAATTTCGGCAACAAGCAGAAGTGTTGTAGGATAAGCACTGGGCTGCAGGGTTGCTTTAAACCACACAGTCGGCAGTTCAAACTCACCAGCCGCTCCTTGGAAACCCAGTTGCTATGAGTTGGAACCAATTCTGTAGTATTTAATATTAACAACAACAACAACAACAACAATATTTGATCAACCTTGTTATGATTATATTGAGTCAATTATTTGTATGCTTCAAAGAATTGTTATTTGTTGTTAGGTGTTGTTAAGTTGATTCAGACTCATTACAACCCTGAATAGGGTTTCTGAGGAGCAGCTGGTGGGTTTAAACAATAAATAGTTAATGTTGTTTTTAAATGCTGTTGAGTTAGTTCCATATCTACCCTCTATAGGGTTTCTGAGGAGTGGATGATGGATTTGCACTGCTGACCTTGTGGTTGGAAGTTTAGTGCTTATCCTACAGTACCACAACAGGACCCCTCCTTGAAAGAATTGTTGTTAAGTGCCTTTGAGTCAGTTCTTACTCATAGCCAGCCTCTACAGGGTTTCCAAGTTGTGGCTGGTGGATTTGAAGCACAGTTAGCAGTCCAATGCTTATCTTACAGTACCATACCAGGACTCTTACTTGAAATGTTATTGTTATTGTTAAATACTGTTGAGTTGGTTCCAACTCATAGTGACTGTATAGGATTTCTGAGAAGCAGCTGGGGAGTTTGAACAGCCAATCTTTTGGTTTGCAGTCTAGTACTTACCTTATAAGTTGTTTGAATTGCAAGGTCGATGGTTCAAGCTCACCAGCTGCTCCTTGGAAACCCTATACAGGGCCACTATGGATTGGAATCAACTCATCGGCACTCAACAACAAAAAACTTATTTTACAGCATCAAACCAGGACTCCTACCTAAAATGTTGTTAAGTACTGTTGAGTACCTAAAATGTTGTTAAGTACTGTTGAGTACCTAAAATGTTGTTAAGTACTGTTGAGTACCTAAAATGTTGTTAAGTACTGTTGAGTTGGTTCTGACTCACAGTGACCCTGTATAGGGTTTCCAAGGAGTGTCTAGTAGGTTTGAACTGCGGACCTTGTGGTTCATAGTCCAATGCTGATCCTACAGAGCTACACCAGGAGTCCACCTGAAATAGTCCCACCTAATTATGCTCTGTCACTTTCCTAATCTAGTTACATAGAAATGACTGGCAATAGAAAGAAAGAATGTTGAAAATATTCTTTAGGAGGAAACATGTGAACTATATAATGATTTTTATTAAAGCAATAACAGATAAAAACAAAATCCAATCAGCTTAGATGGGCAGATAGCAATAATAATAATAATAATACAGTCTTCTCCCACTCCATGCCTGGAGGTAGTTACTTTTGACCATTTCTGCTTTTAGTTCTTCTGATGTTTACAACCATTCCTTCCTTGACTGTGAGGGATGACTAAATTCTGAGCATGAGGTGGGCGTGTACACTAGCAGATTGAATTTAAAAAAATGTGGGCAGGAAATCAGGCTAATCCAAAACTAAACCAAATTGGTTGCTGTTGAGTTGATTCCAGGACTGTTGGACAGAACAGCCCCACAGAATTCCCTAGACTGTAATCTTTACAGAAGCTGACTGCTTCATCTTTCTCCTATGGAGTGACTTCGTGCGTTTGAATTGCCAATTTTGGGTTAGCAGCTTTAATCCCTGCACCACCAGAGCTCCTTAGTAATAGAATCACTCTTAAAATCTCAAAAGACATGGGTCCTTTCTCTATTGGTTCCCTACTTAAATCTAGTGGTTCTTAAACTAGCACCATTATTATTACCTGGGAACTTGATAGAGACGCAGATTCTTCAGCCCTGCAACCAACTTAATGCATCAGAACCTCTGAGGGTGGGATGAAACAATAGTGTTTTAACAAGTTCTCCAAGTGAATCTAAGGAGCTCTGGTAGCATAGTGGTTATGAGTCGGGCTGTTAACCTCAAGGTCAGCAATTCGAAACTACCAGCTGTTCTGCAGGAGAAAGATGAGGCTTTCTGCTCCTGTAAAGATTTACAGCCTCAGAAACCCTATGCAGGGTTGCTATGAATTGGAACTGACTCCACAGCATACCACCACCACTAAGTGAATCTGATGTAGGCCTAAGTTTGAGAAATACTGCTCTAAACCAATCATAAACATTCCATTTCTCCTGCCCGTGATTGGTTTAGGGGGTAGCATGTGGCCTTGTTTTGTCTGATGAGATGTAGATGTGATGGGAGGTTTCTGTTGGGGGCTTCTGGGAACAGATAGCTTCAAAAGAGATACATAGGAAGAATGAAAGCCACACTCCCTCCTTCCATTAGATATTTACATATTGTTTAGTTTGGTTCCAAACCACCACAACATCTCAGTAAAGCAAATCACATAGATTTTTTAGTTTCCTGATATGTCAGTTCAAACTCACCAGCCCCTCTTTGGAAACCCTATACAGGGTCACTGTGAGTCAGAACTGAGTGGCATTTAACAATGACAACAACAGTACATATGAGGACTCCTGGTGTATTGCTGTAGGACTGGCACTGGACTGCGAACTACAAGGTTGGCAGTTTAAACCTACCAGTTGCTCACCAGAAACCCTATACAGTGTCACTGTGAGTCAGAGCCAACTCGATGGCACTTAACAACCACAAGTTCATATAAAGGAGCTGATGTGACACTGTGGGACTGTTGACCATAACAGTTCAAACCCACAAATAACTTCTTGGAAACCCTATATGAGTTGTAACTGACTTGATAGAACTTAACAAAGTTCACATGTAAGTTATGTTTACACTATCCCATAGTCTAGTAAATGTGCAAGAGCGTTATGAAGAAGTTTGAGATATTGTGAGAATTATCAAAATATGACACAGAGACACAAAGTGAGCACATACTATTAGAAACAATGGTGCTGATAGACTCACTGACACAGGGTTGCCGCAAACCTTCAATTTGTAAAAAAACACAGTATCTGTAAAGAGCAATTAAATTACGTATGCCTATATTGTCAAGTGGATTCCTGGTGTAGCGCTGTGGATTAATGTGTCAGACCACAAAGTCATTTGAACTGCAAGGTGGGTGGTTCAACCCCACCAGCTGCTCCTTGGAAACCCTATATAGGGTTGCTATGGGTCAGAATCGACTCGATGGCAACAACAACAACAAAATATTGTCAAGTGGTACCGTAAGATAAGCCCTGGGCTGCTAACCACAAGGCCAGCCGTTCAAACCCACCAGTCACTCCTCAGAAACACTATACTGGTTGCTATGAGTGGGAGCTGACTCTATGGCACTTAACAACAGATGAGATCCTTGGAACTGCTGTCGCCATCTTGTGCTCATAGGGCACAATAACACTCTGAGCTGCACAGGGCTGAAAGAATCTGGATGCTTGATATTTCTGAGCCTGAGTTAACTACCCTGGGTCCACTCTACTGCAAACTTATTGTTGGTGATAATATTTATATATAATATACACACACACACATATAGAGAGTGAGTCTGGTGTGGCGTTCAGGGATAGTGACCATGTATAGGGTTTCCAAGGAGCAGCTGGTGAGTTTGAACTGCCAACCATGTCCAGTGGTGAATTTGAACAATCTTGCGGTCCAGTGCTTTATCCACACCACCACACCAGAATACTAGAGAGCTGTACCTCGCAGTCATTCCTTTATCTATCTAGCGGAGCTAGAGCTCTAGAATATGACTTTGTCAGGTTACTGGACTGCTAGTATTCCCAGTCATGGAAGAGTCAGGGGCTCAGAGTGGACAGGTATGAAAATGACTAAACAAATGTCTATGAAATAAGCAGTGGAGCTGTTAATTTAAGAACTAGCTGGGTTTGGTTTTCTGTCATTACCAATTCTAGTACTAGCAGTCAGGTAACCTGACAAAGTAATGTTCTAGAGTTTTCTGTCTCCTCCAGATAGATAAAGGAGTGACTGCGAGGAACAGCTCTCTGGTTCTAGGCTGGGGTATAAAGTCCCTGCTGCATGAAAGGGTGAGGGGAATGAGTGGAAGATAAACCAACTGCATTGGTTATTCCACAGACATTTGTTTAGACATTTTCATACCTCTCTACTCTGAGCCCATGACTCTTCCATGCCCCTTGGCTAGTTGCAGCCTTGTCTTGTGCATATTCAGAGCTACTGTCTTTTCTTACAATGTTGATCCATTAGTGTAATTCCATTCATCAACTGGTTCCCAGAAATTCATGAGAATTCCTGGTCTGCTGATGCTCTTCTAGCCCCTCCATTCTGCTGTTCTTCTTTACTGTGATTTAGATGGAATTTGGTGAGGACAGAGGAATAAAGAAATATGCGTAGTCAGCTAATTTGAGATGGAAGTTCCAATTTTCATTTTGAAAGGTTGAGATTTAGTATCTATTGTCTCCTGCAACTCAAGGGTGAAACAAGAAGGGAAGGTGAAGGGCATAGAGAAAATGAGGTCCCTCCTGGAACAGCCAGGTAATCTTATGGGACATATTCTGACGTTATGGAAGCTAGCCCAAGCTCCTATATGCTGTGGCTTCTCCCAAATTGTAGATCCTTCAAGAGAGACAGGGATATTGCAATGACTCACCTTGTCAGGGGGAAAAGACAGAACAATGCTTCTGTGATTACTTTAGAAACATCTCAAGAGGTAATTCAGAAGATGTAGATTATGAGTTCTTCTCCCTTCACAATTTATGCGACTAAAGTTTCACTTGTCCAGCACAAACAGACTGAGAATTTATGTAATTTTCTTCAAATCTTCAACCACATGATGTTATCCTGAGGTAGTACTTACATTTGTGAAAAACCACCATGGGGTCTCTAGGGCTATCTCAGATAGTCATGAGTGTTCTACTACTGTAGATTTTCCTAACCCAAACTTTCCTTCAACATGATGTGGTTTTTCCACAGCTAATCTGTATCTTTACTCTTTGAACAATATATGTAGATATTGTCTCTCTTTAAATGGAATGTGACATTCTATATGTTTAGAAGTCTTGTGATTCATAAGGTGGTCTTGGTGAAGAACTGTGGAGGTGCTGAGGGGGAGAAAATACAATAGATTTACAAGAAAACTAACAGTTTTATAAGAAATATGTACGAAATTGTTTCTTAGAAGTGAGGATACTGACACTTGGTCTTGCTTGTTTGGGGCATGTCTTCAGGAAGACCAGTTGCTAAGAAAGGACATATGAAATGGATTGTCACCATAGGCACAGTAATTGATTCAGCCACACCAAGCAAGAGTCAAGGAGAGGGCACAGGACCAGGTATCATTTCATACTGTTACACAGAAGTAGCCAACTCTATAGCAACTAACAGTAACAGATGTATTTGCTTTATGTGGATTCCTTAATGTTTCTGTTATAGAGATATATTCAGCTATAGTCCCTAAACGAAATATAATCAGGGACCTAATTTTTAAAGGGCAAGTTACGACAGAGGCATCATGACCTAGCACCAATTTAGGATGTTGAGGCTTCTACTGGTTCTAGAACTGAGTTCATTCACTCCTTTCTTTTGGAGTCTCTGATTCTTTGTCTGTGAAGGGTGGGGGATGAATCACAGCCTGTAGCAGTCTGTGGTGTGGAGCCTTGACTGAGGCATTGGGGAAAAAACCTGCCAGTGGTTTGTATCAAAGCTAAGTTTATGTAATCACATCATCATCTTTGAGAGTACCAGTAATCAATTAATTTATAGGCAACACACTATTTTAATTTAAAAAACAGATGCATATTCCTATAGTTTGTGTGTATGTATATGTGTGTGTGTGTGTGTGTGTGTGTGTGTGTGTGTGTGTGTGTGTGTAAACCATACCCATAATTCACTGGCAGGAAAGTTTTGCTGTCTTTAAGGCAGCAGTGAGAGTTTTAAGACGGGTATTTTAGAGAGTGTCCTTCCAGCTGCGATGTTCAGCAGGTCATGGACACCATACAAGGAGTTTTGCAAAGTACTGGAGAGGGTTGAAGAATTAGGTGCAAGTCCATTAAAGGGGAGTCTCCTGTACCAATCAAATGTGCCTGTCCCTCTAGAACTTGGCCACTCAAAGTTCTCTCAGCAGCATTCATATAATCTGGGAGTGGGTCAACCCTCAGTCCACTTCTCATGAGTCAGAATTTATACTTTAGCCAGAACTCAGTGACTTGTATGTACAGTTAAGTCTGAGAATCTCTGTTTTTGGGTCCTGCCTTCTCACTCTATACATTCTCCCTCCCTGTATTTTTGAAACCTGTTCAATATGTTGGTGGTGGCGGTGATGGTGGTGGTGATGTGCTGTTGAGTTGCTTCCGACTCATAGTCACCCTGTATAGATCTTCCGAGGCTGTAAATCTTTACGGGAGTAGGAAGCCTCACCTTTCTCCTGTGGGATGATTGGTAGATTCAAACTTCTGACCTTTCAGTTAGCAGCCCAACACGTAACCACTATGCTACCAGGGCTCCTGTAGACTTATTCAACATAGATGTATGATAACTATATGATAATCTTATCCTGAAAACATGGGGGAAATGGTTTTTGAGTAATTTTGGAAATTATCTCCAGAACCAGCTTATGGGACTCCCAAGAGAAATGGTTCCACAACCATTGTACTGGTTTCCTGTTGCTGCTGTAAACCATCACTCAGGTTTCATGGCTAAAACAGCATGGATTTAGTATCCGACATTCTCATTGGTTAAAGTCAAGGTGTCAGCAGGGCTGCTTCCCTCTGGAGGTGCTGAGGGGAGAGTTTGTTTGCTTGCCTGTCTCACCTTCCAAAGGCCACATGTACTCCTTTGGCGGTGACTCCTTTCTCACAGCACTCTGGCCTCTCGCTGCTGTTGTCACATGTCCTGTGTCTTTAGTCAAGTCTCCCTCTCTCTTACAGGGACCATTGTCTTTACATTCAGTCCGTGTGTATGATCCAGGGCACAGTTCCCATCTGAAGATATTGAACTTAATCACATCTGCAAAATCCTTTTTGCCAGATAAAGTGACATACTCATGGGTTCCAGGAAATAAGACGTGGACATCTTTGAGGGTCATTTTCAGCTGACCACAACCTTATTGTCAGATATAGTTTTAAAGTAATTTAGCAATTATTATCACAACTATTTAACCATAGTCTACTACTTGCTGGACACTTTATATACAAGAAGTCCAATCCTCATAAGAATGCCCATGGTAGGCATTATCATTCCATTCTGGGGTTCAGCAATCCCATGATGGGTGTTAGCACCCAACTCTTTGTGAGAGCAGGCCTACTGGGTTTTTCCTTAATCATCATCCTTATTCCCAAAACTCAGCACAAGTGATATAGGACCAGAGATTTCACTGTCTATGATATTCACTAAATTATACTTCAGACTCTGAAGGCAAATGTTTCCATAGTGGAGTAAGTACATGGCTGGGCTACCTGTCCAGGCTGCCCCAGTGACAAAGAAGCATGAGGAATTATTTAAATGCATTAGTTGTTTACTCAGGAGCCCTGATGGGCACTGTAGGATAAACATAAGACTGCTAACTGAAAGGTCTGAAGTTCAAACCCACCAGCCACTCCACAGAAGAAAGATGAGGCTTTCTGTTCGTGTAAAGAAATATAACCTCTGAAACCCTCTATAGGGGCATTATGAGTCAGCATCCACTTGATGTTGATGACTTTAAGTTTGGTTGTTTGTGTCCATTTAGCCATTTTACCACAGAGTAACATTTTAAAATCGTATTTTATTGATTTTTTTGATGGCAATATACACAGCTAAGCATCCATCCATCAAGTCTACACAAACAGTTCAATAACATTGGTTACAATTTCACAGTGTGTCACAATTCGATCTCTACCCATATGATTTCATCAACAATTTTCACTCTCAGTTGTCAGTTTAGTCATATAGAAGATTCTTTAAATGAGTACTATGATTGATGGGAGCCATGGTGGTGCATTGGGTTGTGTTGGACTTCTAGCCACAAGGTCAGCAGTTCAAACTCACCGGCAGCTCTGAGGGAAAATTATGAAACTGTCTACTTCTGTAAAGATGTACAGTCTTGGAAACCTTAAGGAGCACTTCTATTCGTTCCTAGATGGTCACCAGCTCAATGGCTGTGGATATACTTGAGGCAAACGTTCTTGATTCATGGGGCTCAATTGTTGTTTAATATTGGCTTCATGTGATAGTTTTGATTTAAGGTTTAAAGATGAAATTTTGAGCTTTAGATTCAGGGGTTCCCTCAGTCTCAATGGACCCAGTAAATTTGGTTTCCATATGAATCTCAAGTTCTGTTCCAGGCTTTTCCTCATTTTGAACAGGATCCATCTTTTGGGCCCCTGTACAGAGCAACATTTTGATACCAGCTTTGAGGGGTGGAAACAATACCTTATGGACACTCCCATTTTAATCATATTTATGTGACTGCATCATCACAGTCCAACAAGGTGAATGACGGCATTAAGTAAACCCAGGGAGAATCACCAAAAGTCATGGATTCCAGAACAATGAGGCTTTCTGCTCCCATAAAGAATTACTGGTGGTTATGTGCTATGGAGTAGGCTCCAACTCTTAGTGACCTTGTATAGGGTTTCCAGAAACAGGAAGCCTCATCTTTCTCTGACAGGATGGCTGGTAGTTTTGAGCTGCTGACCTTGAGGTTACCAGCCTGACTTGTAACTACTACACTACCAGAGCTCCTTTCATAAATAATTACAGTCTCAGAAACCCTATACAGAATCACTATGGGGACCAACTCCATGGCACATATCCACCACCATACCACCGTATCAGTGATCAAAATGTTAGTGCAAATAATAAAGAGCTCTCCAGGCCAAAGGGAACACAGAGGAGCGCTGGACTCTGAGTCCAACACTGATCCATCATGGGCAATGAAGTCCACTTACCTGTATGCCCACAAATCTAATTAATATCCATTAAATGTCATGCAAAGACCAGCAGAGCTGTTTTGATGAAAAGCCTAGAAACTTCCAGTTCACAATCAGCTGACTGATCAGTGCCTGTTTCTAGAAACCACACACCCAAAAGGGAAGGTCCCCACCTTTAAAATCACGGGAGTCAGACAGAAAGGCTGTCCCTTGGCAGAGGGCAGCTTGAGAGATGCAGCCCTGGCACACTTCCACAGTAAATTGTGAAATTGTGGCCGAAACTTTTAATCAAACAGAGGAATAGAAATTGCAGAAATGAAAATGTTTCAAGACAGCTTTCTTTGGTTGCTGGGTTTTTGTTGTTGTTGTTTTTTAATAGCTCTTCTACTTGCTCTGGAAGCTTTACTCTGGCAGAAATCAAATTCTCCTCAATCACACGGCCACAATCACTTTAATACCAGTTTTATCCAAAAGTCAAATCCTGAGTACATAATGGCTCCTAGTTTCTTTCAGCCTAATATCTTCCCAGACCCCAAAGTCCTTTAGCAAGTTGGGCAAAAGCTATGTGGTTTTACAACTTGTAAGCTATTTTCAGGCACTCTTTTTTCCCAGGTGTTTTGGGGTATTTGAAGGTGAGTCTAACAGACTCCTCTATTTGACCAAAATTACCTTCCACAACTGAAATAAGCTTTTACAGAAATCCAAACATGTTTGTGGATGCAAGTTACTGCGGAAAAATCCAGGCTCCTCCAGACACCAAAGCTCAAAGCTTTTGTTTTGCTTCATGTATGGTGTTGTTGTTAAGTGCTGTTGAGTCCGTTCTGACCCACAGAGACCCTGTATAGGGTTTCCCAGGAGTGGCTGGTGAGCTTGAACCACCAACCTTGCTGTTCAAACGACTTTGCATTCAGACGCATTAACCTACTGCATCACCCCAGACTCCTGTATAGGTACATGAGTCCCATGTATAGGAACCACATATAAAATTTCTTGGAGGAAACGTTAAGGCCCACTCTATATTAATATTGGAAATAGTTATTTAAGGAGTCCTGGTGTGGTGCTGTGAATTAATGCACCAGACTGCAAAGCCATTTGAATTGCAAGGTTGGCAGTTCAAACTCACCAGCTGCTCTTCAGAAACTCTATGCAGGGTCACTATGGGTCAGAAATGACTTGACAGCACTTAACAACAAGTGAAAATACATGCAAATTTTAATTGTGCTATGTCTTAGTTTCCAATGCTGCTGTAACACAAAGTGGGTAGGTTTTAAGGACAGAAATTTAATTCCTCACAGTTTCGGAGTCAAAACATCTAAAGCAGGCTGCTGACCCAGTTGATGCCTTCCTCATAGGCAGTCCTGGGCATTCCTTAGTAGTTCATTGACAATCCTCACATGGTTTCTGTCTCCACCAAGCCCATCATTGCTCCTTTTAGGAAACTGGTCAAAACTCATTTCTTCTTTTCACCAGAAATTCATTTATTTTGAATTTTATAGTTTATTTTTAAGATCATAATGTATACTTTCTGACCACAACAATTCAATGGATAAAATAGATAAAGTATATAAACTGACCTGACCCTTCAGTAAATTATCCCTCCATTCCATGCCTCATTTGTTGTTTTTTTCATCTTTAAATGGGACAAAAGCTATCTGCTCTACATACATACAAGGTTGTGATGAAATTCATGCGTATATAACAGATTTGAAATGGTCATGAAACTCGAAGTCTCTTTCCCTAAATTAAACCAAACCGACTGCCTTTCAATGGACTCATAGAGACCCTATAGAACCCCAGAGTAAAACCTGCCCTATAAGGTTTCCAAAGCTGTAGTGTTTACTGAAACAAGAGTGCCACATCTTTCTCTTAGGCAGCGGCTGGTGTGTTCAAGCAACTGATTTTTCTGTTAGCAAATGAGTGCTTTAACCACTGTGCCACAAAGTGAAGCTACCTGCTAACATAAACTCTTCCCTTCCCCCAGCACGGTCTGTGTGTTCTCTGTGCAGTTTCTCAATTTGAATAGTGGGTTTCCTATCACTGGTGAAATCAGCTGCCTCTACGACTTCCTGCTTTGGCAGCGACCAGCTGAGCTCCTCGTGATCTCAGGCGGGAAGGTAGAAGCCGACTGTGACAGCCGTCCAGGCATGGAGTGCAAATCTAGTTCTCTGGCGGCTGGATTGGATTTCTCAGTAAAATTACAGGTAGAAAAAAGATGATGAGTTTGCCTTTCTGCAACTTGAATCTCTTTACCATCTTTGGGTGTAACTCTCTCCTTGCCCCACCCTTCCCCATTACCACTTCCTCCCACACAATATGTCCAAACCGATAAAGCTGGGTGTGCCATCATTTACCCACGTGCGGATGGGCCACTGGCCAGACATGAAGGGCTCTTTAAACCACACCAATGGTTTGTGGTGTAAAATTAATCACCACCCTCAGCAACTCAGCCCTGCGGTTCTCAGTGGACAATGTCCTTCCTCACTTGTTCCCATACTACTTACTCCCCATACTTGGCCCACCTCGTCTTTGCACTGACGCACCTTTATAAACACGGATGGGTAGGATTTTTTTATGTTCTTTAATCTTCAGCAGATAAAGTATATTTTGTTAGTTATCCAGCTTATGTTTTTATGTAAAAACAAACAAAAAAATTAGTTGTTATTGAGTTGGTTCCAACTCATGAAGTCCTCATGTGTGTCAGAGTAGAACTGTATTCTGTAAGGTTTTCAAAGGCTGATTTTTTATTAAAACATTTTGTTGTGATTTGAATGAAGGTTTACAGACAAGATCATCAGCTTTACATTCAACTAATCATACACTTTGTTTCATCTCAATGATTGCAGTCATCCTACTTCCTCCCTGTAGTTCCCCATTGACAGTTTATATTTCACAAATGAACAAAGCAAAAGTATTTGATACATACACAATATATATATATATATTCATATAAATGTCCAAACACATTCTGCAAGCTAGCCACATAGCATTTCTCAAGTTCATGGACCTAGAATCTGTAGGTGTTTTGTCTCTTCGTGCCACCACTTCTGCCAGTCTCTGCTGTTGCCAGTTTTCTAGGTAGGGATCTCACTCTCCTCTCACGGTCTTCCTTCTTGATGGTCCTGGGATCGTCTGCTCCTGAAATGAAAGATTAACTATTTTCTCCTTTAAATTACACGTCTTCTACAATTTCAGTTTTTACAATCACAATTAATCCTGCTAACAGATACTCACAACTGAATCATAAAATCCTATCAGCATCACCGCCCACCCTCTTTCACCAGACCCATCTGGAAAAGAGGAAAACTCTTCAGTTGGGATTCTACTTTATCCCTCTCTTTCTGAAACTAAGCACAACTATGAAAGCTTGTAAGCCAACCACTTAATGCCTTTATAGCTTCAACCCTGTTTTTGATAGCCAATGTCTAAATTGTCTATCCCTATGCGCTGTGGGTTAATGCGTCAGACTGCAAAGTCATTTGAACTGCAAGGTCGGTAGTTCAGGCTCACCAGCTGCTCCTTGGAAACCCTATACAGGGTCACTGTGGGTCGGAATTGACTCAATGACACTTAACAACAGCATAGGCTGCGGACCTCAAGGTCAGCAATTCAAAACTACCAGCTATTCCGCGGAAGAAAGATGATGTTTTCTGTTCCCGTAAAGATTTACAGCCTCAGAAACCCTGTACAGGGTTGCTATGAGTTGGAACTGACTCCACAGCACATAACCACCACCACCATAGACCCAATACACTCAGAAGGCAAGTATGTTCTTTGATATGAAGAATCCTTCCATTTCAGTTGGAATTTTGAGCAACTGCATCCATAAGCAAAAGTCCAGTTCATCAAATTGTAGCAATTTACACTTGTTCATAATACAAAACATCTTCATCTTCATCTGGTTGGGTTCTGGTCAGCTCAGCACTAGCCATCCAAGCTATGTCAAATGGGTATCCACTCTAATTTTGGAAGTTAACGCACACTTACATGCACTTCAGACCAGCTTGCCCCTTCACTCACAGCCCTAGCCCCCAGGGACTAGATCAGTTTCAAGGGCTGATTTTTGAGAAATAGATTGCCAGACATTTCTTTCAGGGCATCTTTGGGTATACTCAAACCTCCCACATTTTGGTTAGCAGCTTAGGTATTAACTGTTTGTATTACCCAGGATCATTTTATTATTAAGTCACATCAAATGGAACTTCAAGAGCTCTTCAGAACACACACTTTCACAAATGGAAATTATTATTTTCTTCTTTGACATGTATTTAGATCACAGAGAGTAATTTTCAGGCTTACCATAATATCTGGGGCCACTAAAACCCACAATACTCTTTGATCTTCATCAGCAAGTACCTCAAGTCCTGAGCTTTCAGAAAGCAAGGTTGTATCATCTGTATATTGTAGGTTGTTGCTGATCCTTCCTCCAATCCTGATATCATGTTCTTCTTTATATAGTACAGCTCCTCAGGTTATTTGATCAGCATGCAGATTGAATAAGTACAGTGAAAAAAATACAACACTGGTGTATGCCTTTCCTAATTTTATACAATGCAGTATCCCCTTATTTTGTTTGAGTGACTGCCTTTGCCTTATGTACAGGTTCCTCGTGAGCATAATTAAGTGTTCTGGAATTCCTATTCTGTGAAATGTTATCCATAGTCTGTTATGAGTCACACAGTCAAATACCTTTGCATGGTCAATAAAGCACAAGTAAACATCTTTCTGGTAATTTCTGCTTTCAGTCAAGATCCATCTGACATCAGCGATGTTATCTCTAGTTCTACAGCCTCTTCTTAATCTGGCTTGAATTTCTGACAGCTCTGTATTGATGTACTATTGCAACTGGATTTGAATTATCTTCAGCAAAATTTTACAAGTGTGTGATACTAATGAATTTTAGATAATTTTCAAATTCTGTAGGGTCACCTTACTTTGAAATAGACACAAAGATGGATATCTGCCAGTCAGTTGGCCAAGTAACTGTCTTCCAAATTTCTTGGCATATACTAATGAATACTTAAAGCTCTGTATCAGTTTGTTGAAACATTTTAATTGGTATTTTATCAATTCCTAGAACTTATTTTTTGTAGTGCCTTCAGAGCAGCTTGGAATTCTCCCTTCAATACCACTGATTTCTTTATCATATACTACCTACTGAAATGATTGAATGCCGCCCAATTCTTTTAGGTACAGTGACCTTGTGTATTCTTTCTATCTTCTATTATGCTTCCTGAGTCATTCAATAGTTTGCCCGTGTTGTTGTTGTCATTGTTCAGTGCTGGTGAATCAGTTCCAACTCCTAGAAACCCTGAGTAGGATTTCTGAGAAGCAGATGCTGTGCTTGAATTGCCTTGTGGTTCACAGTCCAATGTTTATCCTATAACATGACATAGAACCCTTCAGTATTGCAACCCAAAACTTGAATTTTTTTCTTCAGTTCTTTCAGCTTGGGAAATACTGAGCATATTCTTTTTTTTTTTGGTTTTCTAACTACAGGTCTTTTGCACATTTCATTATAATACTTCACTTTTTTTCTTGCGTTGTCCTTAATCTTTTACTTCATCATTTCTTCCGGTCGTTTTTACTTCTCTCGTTCAAGAACAAGTTTCAGAGTCTCTTCTGGCATTTGTTTTGGTTTTACTTTCTTCATGTATGTACTTGATGTTATCCCACAACTACTCTGATCATCAGTTATGAGTGTCTTATGCATCAAATCTACTCTTGAGATGGTCTCTAAATTTAGGTGGGATATACTCAAGATCATATTTTATGTCTTGTAGACTTGTTTTAATTTTCTTCAGCTCCAGCCTGAACTTGCATTTGAGCAACTTTAGTTTATTCCAAAGTTGTGTGTTGGCCTTGTTCTGATGTTCTAGAGCTTTTCCACAATCTTCTTCACAAATGTCAATTTGATTCCTGTGTATTCCATCTGGTATGGTCCATGTATATAGTTTCTGCTTTTTCTGTTGGAAAAAAAAAAAAAAAGGTATTAACAATGACTAAGTTGTTGGTCTTGCAAAATTCCATTATGTAATCTCTAACATCATTTCTATCACCAAGGCCATATTTTGCAACTTACAACCCCTCCTCTTTGTTCCACTTTTGAATTCCAACAACCTATAATTATCAATGCATTGTTACTGTATGTTTGATCAATTTCAGACTGAAGAATTTGGTAGAATTCTTCAATTTCTTAATCATTGGCTTTGGTGGTTTGTACATACGTTTGAGAAATAATTTTATTAAACTTACCTTCCTTTTAAGTGTGTAGCTATTGTTCTATCACGGACAGCATTGTACTTCAAGATAGATGGTGAAATGTTCTTTTTGATGATGAATGTAGCACCATTCTTGAATTTGATATTCTCGACATAGTAAACCATTTATTGTTATTGTTGTTAGGTGCCATCGAGTCCATACTGACTCATAGTGGCCCTATATATGACAGAATGAAACATTGCCCGGTCCTGCACCAACCTCACAATTGTTGCTATACCTGATCACATTGCTCCTGCCACTGTGCCAATCCATCTCTTTGGGGGTGTTCCTCTTTTTCTCTGAACCTCCACTTTACCAAACATGATATCCTTCTCCAGAGACTGATCCCTCCTGATATGTCTGAACTATGAGAGATGAAGTCTGGCCAGCCTGGCATCCAGGGAGCACTCTGGCTGTACTTCTTCCAACAAATATTGGTTTGTTCTCTTTGCAGTTCATGATACTTTAAATATTCTCCTCCAACAACATAACTCAAATGTATCAATTCTTCCACAGTCTTCCTTATTCACTGTCCAAATTTCACATGTATATGACATTTCTGAAAATACCATGGTTTCAATTAGATGTACTTAGTCTTCAAACTGACATCTTTGCTCTTGAATTTAAAGAGGTCTTTTGCAGCATATTTGCCTAATACAATATGTCATTTGACTTCTTGACTGTTGCTTTCATGAGTGTTGATGGTTAATCTGAGCAAACAGAAGTCTTTGACAACTTCAACCTTTTCTCCATTTATATGGATGTTGTTTATTGGCCCAGTAGTGAGGATATTTGTTTTCTTTACATTGAGGTGCAACCCATACCAAAGACTTTGATATTCATCAGCATTTTAAGTCCTTCATTTGCTTCACTTTCAGGAAGCAAGGTTGTATCATCTGCATATCGCAGGATGTTAGTGAGTCTTCCTCCAATTCTGATGTCACATTTTTCTTCATATAATCTAGTTTCTTGAATTATTTGCTCAGCCTACAGATTGAATAAATATGGTAAAAGAATACAACCCTGGTACATACCTTTCCTAATTTTAAACCATTCACTGTTCCATTGTTCTGTTCAATCAGCTGCCTCTTGGTCTATATAAAGGTTTTTTTATAAGCTCAAGTAAGGGTTCCCTAATATTCATTCTCTGCAGTGCTGTCCATAGCTTGTAATGATCCACATAATTGAAAACCTTTGCATAGTCAATAAAGCATAGCCAAACAGCTTTCTGGTATTCTCTGCTTTCAGCCAAGATCCATCTGATATCATCAGTGATTTCCCTTATTCCATGTCCTTTTCTGAATCTAGCTTGAACCTCTGGAAGTTCTCCATCAATGTATAGTTGCAGCCATTTGTATATTATCTTTAGAAAAATTTACTTACATATAAAATTAATGATCTTGTCTGATGATTTCCATGTTTCATTGGGTCACCTCTCTTTGGAATGGGCATAAATATGAATCCCTTCCAATCAGTAAGCCAGGTAGTTGTCTTCCAAATTTCTTGGCATAGATGAGTGAGTGCCTCCAGTGCTGCATCAGTTTGTTGAACGATCTCAATTTGTATTTCATCAATTCCCAGTCCCTTGTTCTTTGCCAATGCATCTTGGACTTCTTCCTTCAGGATCACTGGCTCTGTATCTATGCTATCTCTTGTAACGGTTGAACATAAACTATTTCTTTTTGGTACCGTGACTCTGTGTATTCCTTTCATCTTCTTTTAAAAAAAATTTTTTTGCATCATTTTGATCTTAGAGTCCTTCAGTATTTCAGGTTGAGGCTTGAAGTTTTCCTTCAGTTTCCTCAGCTTGAGAAATGCTGAGCGTGTTCTTCCCTTTTGGTTTTCTAACTCCAGATCTTTGCACATTTCATTGTAGTGTTTGACCTTGTCTTCCTGAGCTGTTCTTTGAAATCTTCTATGCAGCTCTTTTACCTCCTCATTTCTTCCATTTTCTTTATCATCTCTGTGGTGGAGAGCAAGTTTCTGAATCTCTTCTGACGTCCATTTTGGTCTTTTTCTTCTTTTTTGTCTTCTTAATGACCCTTTGCTTTCTTCCTGTATTATATTCTTGATGTCATCCCACAATTCTTCTGGTCTTCGAGTTTTAGTGTCTAATACATTAAATCTTTTCTTCAGATGATCTCTTAATTCAGGTGGGACATGTTCAAGGTCATATTTTGGGTCTTGTGGATTTGTTTTTATTTTCTTCAGCTTCAGCCTGAATTTTCATTTGAGCAATTGATGGTCTGTTCCACAGTTTACTCCTGGCCTTGTTTTAGCTGATGATCTGGAGCTTTTCTACTGTTTCTTTCCATGGATATATTCAGTTTGATTTCTGTGTATTTCATCTGGTGAGGTCTATGAGTATAGTTGTCTCTAATGTTGTTGAAAAAAGATATTTGCAATGAAGAAGTCATTGATCTTGAAAAATTCTGTCATGAAATCTCCAGCATCATTTCTATCATGAAGGCAATATTTTCCAACTACTTTTTCTTTGTTTCCAGCCTTTGCATTCCAATTTCCAGTAATTATCAATACATCTCAATTGATCAATTTCAGATTGAAAAAGTTGACAGAATTCTTCAGTTTCACAATCATTGGCTTTAGTGGTTGGTGCATAAAATTGAAGACCAGTGGCATTTATTGCTCTTCATGGTAGGTGTGTTATTCTATCACACACAGCGTTGCACTTCAAAAGAGATCTTAATATGCTCTTTTTGATGATGAATGTGACATCATTCCTCCTCAATTCCTCATTCCCAGCATATTAAACCATGTAATTGTCAGATTCAAAATGGCCAATACCAGTCCATTTCAGCTCACTAATGCCTATGATATCGATGTTTATGCGTTCCATTTCATTGTTGGACAATTTCCAATTTTCCTAGATTCACACTATGCACATTCCATGTTCTGATTATTAATGTATACTTACAACTGTTTCTCTCCAGATTGTGTTGTATTGCATCAGCAAATGAAGGTCCTGAAGGCTTTATTCCATTCACATCATCATGGTCAGTTCTACTTTGAGGAGGCAGCTTTTCCCCAGTCATTTTTTGAGTGTCTTCCAACCCGAGGCACTCGTCTTCTGGCACTGTATTCTCATTTTCCTCATCATGACTCAATATTCTGGTGCTAACAGTGTTCCACTGCTATTCATAAGGGTTTTCAGTGACTAAATATTTGGAAGTAGTCCATCTCTCCTTCTTCCTAGTCTGTCTTTGTTTGGAAGCTCAGTTAAAACCTGTCCACTGTGGGTAATCATGTTAGTATTTAAAATACTCATGGCATCACTTCTAGAATCACATTAACATGCAAACCACCACAGTACAACAAACTGGCAGACAAGTGGTGAGTAGTAAACCATATGGTCTTCAAATTCAAAGTGATCAATGCCAGTCCATTTCAGCTCACTAGTGCCTAGGATATGGATCTTTATGCATTCCATTTCATTTGTGATGACTTCTGATTTTCCTAGCATCATACTTTGTACATTCCATGTTCTGATTATTACAGTTTGTGTTTTCTGTGTTCCAACTATCAATGGGACTTTTCATTTTGAATCATGCCTCACAAGCAAATGAAGGTCCCGAAGGGTTTGCTCCATCAACATCATCTACTTTGAGGAGGCAGCAATTCCCCAATCATATTCTGAGTGTCTTCCAATCTGAGGAGCTCATTTTCTGGTACTATGTCAGACAATGTCCTGCTGCTATGCATAAGGTTTTCAATGACTAATCACTCAGAAGTGGACCTCCTATTCCTTATTCCTAGTCTGTGTTATTCTGGAACCTCCACGGAAACCTGTCCACTGGTAGCATAGCTTCTAGCATCAAGCAAAATGCATACCACCATAGTACAAGAAGATGACAAAACCATTTTAGCTGCTCAAGCTCCTAACAGTGACCAGAACAGCATGTCAAATGTGGAGCAACTCCCCCAAGTTTGTTCTGTGTACTCCCATTCATAAACATCAGTTTCTGTTTATAATCGCTTGATAAATATTTTCCATTTCACTAGACACTTCTCTCCCTAATCTAAGATTGAGGGAGCAGCCTTTCCTGAGGCAGGACCTTGGGGCCATCAGGCCTCCAGACATCTATTTTTTTTTTTTTTGCTATGGGATAGTTAGAAAAAGGAAGGGTAGTAGACTACCAAACTGTGAGCAGACATGGGACTCTAAGCAGAGGGGATTTCAGTAATGAAGCGGGTTCATCTGACTCATTGCTCAGGGCTGGAAGGAACAAGACTGTCTGTGGTCTGAGCCAAGAAGCTTGCACCTGGTCCCCTAAGCTCACAGTGTTCAGAGGACAGAAATCTATTACTCTGCCAGACTTCATTCTTCTGTTTATCCCATTAAGTCAAGGGGAAGGAGATGCAACTTTGAACTTCAAGACATGGGCCTTCTAATTCCTACTTTTAAGTCTATTACAACCCATATGAAAAACAACTTTACTTTTGTTATGTCTCAATGCCCCATCCCAGGACTCACATGCCAGTGACTCTGTATCTCTATAAAATGCAGTGTTTGGTCTTGGGCACTGAAGCTTCTATTTGCGTGCACCCACCCATGGAAAAGATAATCAAGTGAAACTCTTTGTACTCCGTACTCAATGGGGCGCTCATCCACAAGAGAAGTTTCGCCTCCCATCCTTCTCAAGCTGTATGACTTCCTCACACCACCTTTTCTCCCCACTTTTGAATGAAACCTGAGAAGAGGCTTTACATTCTTCTTCTTAAGGCTACTGTAAGGAAAACAAAAGCGCACATGTGACACTGGGTGGCAGGTGACATGGCTTTCTGGAGCACAGGGACCTGTGTGAGGAGGGTGGCCTCACCTGAGCATCTGCTGACCCTGGGCTAGTGGGCAAGTTCATGTGGCTACTTCATTGACTGTGCCAAGAAGGAGCTGCAAAGTGGGTGCTCTGCCCACATTGTCAGGGGAAGCTCATGAAGATGTAGTTTTTTGAGACATTTTTTGAAATTCAGAATGACCTGCTGCAGGTTTTCTGAATCAGATCACCTGATTTGAAAACAAGGATCCCTGGAACACTAAAACAAGATGAGGGGTTTCCATTACCAAGTGATTGCAAGGTGTGTGTGTGTGTGTGTGTGTGTGTGTGTGTGTTAATCAGTTAAAATATACAAAGAGGAAGGAGCAAATAATCATGTGGATGATGAAACCAGCAAGAGGGTGAAAATGGAGTCTCTTAGTGTTGACATTGTGTAGAATTACCCTGCATGGTAACAACAACAGAAATGAAAACAACTGGATTTTAGTTTTGCTGTTTTTAAGTTCTCATCCTGGTGTGCGTAAGCACTGGACTTATAACCTAAAGGTTGGCTATTCAAACACACCAGCTGCTTCTCAGAAACCCTATACAAGCTCATTATGAGTCAGAACCAACTTGATGGCACTTAACAACAAAGTCACTGCAGGGGCCCCCATTGTTCTTCCTACCACTCCTCCCCCTGACCACACACACACCACTAAGGAAGAAGGACACTGGATTCAAGGACTGACCACCATGATCAACACCTTGATTTTATCAAGGAGCACTTCAGGAACACAGAAGACTGATGGTATGGAAGCCAATCTCCAGTCAACTCTCTATATTTTGGTCAAGCAGATACTCAAGATTTGCTTCTGATATTGAAAAATGTATAACAAAATTAAATTACAGTTTGGCTAGCACTAGCAGCAATATTTCTTTTTGTTCATCATAATGAGAAACTTCCTGATTAACAGGGCACACTGCTCTACTGGATGGGTCCCTGGTGGCACAGTGGGTTAAGCATTGGACTGTTAACCACCATTTGGAGTGGGAGAAAGACAAGTCAGTCTGCTTCCTTAAATTTGATCTGAGCCATGAGAACCCTATGGAGTTGTTCTGCTCTGTTTGAGAGGGTCACTGAGTTGGAATTAACCGCAGCGAGTTTGCTTTTTGTATTTTGGGTCCTACTGCAGATGGGCCTGAACTAACTCTAGGCTTTGTGCCACCAGCAGGCAAAGGTACAAACTTGTCTTAGGTTCCTGGTGCTGAGGTGTGCTGTCCAGTTGGTTCCAACTCATAGCAACCCTGTAGTGTTTCATCCTGTTGTGCATAGGGTCGCTGTGAGTCAGTACTGATTAGAAGGCACCTATCAGCAATAACAACAATAATGGTTTCTGAAGCTATAAATCTTTATTAGAGCAGAAAATCTCATATTTCTCCCAAGAAACGGCTGGTGGACTTGAACTGCTGACCTTGTGATTAGCAGCCCAATGCATAACTCACTATGCTACCAGGGCTCCTTTGTTTCCTAGAGCTACTATAACAGAAATATTTCAGGTAGACGATTTTAGCAAATAGCAATTCATTCTCTCACATTTTAGGAGGACAGAAGTTCAAATTCGGGACACCATTCTAAGAGAAGTTGATCTCTCTCTGTTGACTCTGGAGGGAGGGCCTTCCTTATCTCTTCAGTTTCTATTCCTGGGCTCCTTGGAGAGCTTCATGTGGCCTGGCATCTCTCTTCTCCCATCTCTGCTTGCTCGCTTGCTTGTTTAATCTCTATTATATCTCCAAAAAGCTTGATTTAGAACACACCCTCCTATACCCATACTAATAAACATAACAAAGAAATAATTCATTCCCAAATGGGATTATAACCTTATGTATAAGGAATAAGATTTATAAAATTTTGGGAGGACATAATTCAATCCGTAAAAATACTCATGCACAATTTTCCTCCACACAGAAACCCAGGGTACAGAAGCAAGAAAATGGAAACAAGAAAATGCTTCTTCCCTGCCATTCCTCTGTTGTTTAGAAGGACTTGGCTAGAGTACTAACCCTCCATAGCCTCCCCAGTCATTGTTATCCACACCAGCACAAAACAACAGCTACCATAGTAATGGGGAGGGTGACAACCCCATTACTGGAGCACACGATGGGGAGATCTGCTGACAACTGATTCTCTCCAGTGGAGCGAAGAGTACTGTGTGGCAGCACAGTGTGACAGTTTTTTCATGAGCAGCATCATTTTGAGATTCTAGAGAAGCAGGCATCATGGTAGTTGAAGACGGCACTTGAGGAGAACAGAAGCACCAAGGGAAGAGACTGCTGGAAATTTGTTTATCCTGGAATGTTTTGATCGCACCATCGTATTTGATTGATAGTTTTGCTGGATAAACAATTCTTGGTTGACAGTTTTTTTCTTGCAGGGCTTTGTATATGTCTCCCCATTGCCTTCTTGTCTGCATGGTTTGTTCTGAATAGTCAGAACTTAATCTAATTTGCTTGCCTTTATAAGTGATATTTCTCTTCTCCCTGGCTGCTTTTGTATGATTTCCTTGTCTTTGATTTTGGAGAGCTTGATTATTACTTGGAGACTTCATTTTGGGGTCCATTCTTCCTGGGGTACGTTCAGCTTCTTGAATGTTTATCTTCTCATCTTTCAAGATGTTAGGGAAATTTTCTTCCAGAAGCTCTTCAACTATCTCCTCTGTGGACGTCTCTGATTCTTCTTGTTCCGGAATGCCAATAATTCTTACATTATTCCTCTTCATGTTATCCAGCATGAATCTTAGGCTCTCTTCAGATTGTTTTATCCTTTTAGCTGCTTGCTTTTCTATCTTGGCAGTATTGAGAGATTTGTCTTCCAGATTGCTAGTTCTGGCTTCCATCTCTTCTAGTCTGCTTCTTTCCCCTTTTAGCATATTGTCCATTTCTGATATCTTATTGTTGATCATCTGGACATCTTTTTGCAGGTTTTGAATTTTTTCCAATGCTGTGTCAATCCTATTTGATTGTTCCTGTAGTACTTTCCTTACTTCTTCCTTATTTTCCTTGACCCCTTTTTGGAGCGTTTGAATTTGTTTCTATATCATTCTTCTGAATTCCCTCTCAGGCATATCCAGAACCTGCTCCTCCTCCTCTATAAAGCCTTTGTCTGTCTCCAGCTCATCTGCATCAGCTGCTCTCTTCTGTTTTTGGATGTGTTTTGATAAGGTTTATTGCCTTTTATTCATCTTTTTTTTTTTTTTTTAGTTATTATTATTATTAATATGATCAGGAGATAGGTTTTTCTTATTGCCTATAATGCATAGCAGGTGTTGTTAGGTCTTGTCTCAGTGGTGGAGTATAATGGTGTATAATTATAGCTTGGCTATATGGCCACAATTGCTGCCTCTTCTTAGGTGATGTTGGGAGGAAAATCTCCCACCTCCAGGGAAGATGTGTGATCAAAAGGACCATAAGCAGAAGTAATATAAACACATAGACAAAAATCACCACTTTGGAGCAGAGATGCGGCTTTGGTCAACTTTCCTGTGTTACACCATCAGTGTATGTGCAAATAGAAGCCTCCAGCAGGGGGTGGGGTGACCCCTCTTCCAGGTCCCTCCTCTAGCCACTACCATATTGTTGTTGTTAAGTGCCATTGAGTTGGTTCTGCCCCATAGCGACCCTGTGTAGAGTTTCCGAGGAGTGGCTGGTGAGCTTGAACCGTTGACCTTGCAGTTCAAATGGCTTTGCAGTCTGGTGCATTCACCCACAGCGCCACACCAGGCTCCCACTACCTGGGCAGATATATATTGGGGAGTTAATGGAAGAAAGATCAGCCACCATTTTTGCCTCTGAATGTCAGTTATCTGCATGTGCTCAGCGCCAATCTTGGGATGGTTGAGACCTGTTCTGTTGGGGTTTTATAGATTGCTTTGATTTTGTCCTGCCCAGTGAACTCTGGCAGCGGCCTGGCTGCGGGTTGCAAGGTCAATAGCTGGAGATTCTAAGCTGCTCCCTGGGAGAAAGGCGATCTGCCCCGCCCAGGCTCAGACACACCACCTCAGAACCCTGGTCAAGTTGCTTGCAGTTATCTGTGTATGTGCAGCGCAAATCTCAGGATGGTTGAGTCCTAGTATGCTGTGCTTTTTCAGGTTGCTTTGTGTTGATCCTATGCCGCCAGACCAGTCTTGAGACTGCTGGAAATTTGGAATGATATTGAGCACAGTGGACATCCGCTTCTCCTGGGAACCAAGACAAAGTAGGAGAATTTAAATCAAAGTTGGCGACCTGGGCCTTAGCTGAGTGTAGTTTTATGGAAATGCAAGTTCAGTGTGGCTATATCTTTGGATATTTCAAGAAGCATAAGTTAATGCTGTTGAAAACCAAGCCAGCTAGTAAGCACATGAAAAGCTGTCTAACATCATTCAACTATTAATTCTGCTGCTTTCAAATTGATTCTGACTAACATTGACACTCAAGAGCAGAGTAAAACTGCCCCACAGGCTTTCTAAGCTGGTGAGTTTGAACCACTGAGTTTTCAATTAGCACCAGTACATGTAACCACCAGCGCTTCTTAGATAGCCATCCCAAGAAACCAAAGCCACTGCCCTGCAGCTGAGATGATCCCAACTATGAAAAATGCAAATCAAAACAACAATGAGATCTACTTCACACATACTAGGATGATTGCAATTAAAACAATATAGAATAACAAGTGTTGGTGACGAGGTGGAGAAATCAGAACCTACATGTACTGGTGGTGGGGATGTAAAAAGGTGATATGACTTGGAGGACTTTCTGAGAGTTCCTCAGAAGGTTAAGCAAGCATAGAGTTACTAAGTTGTCGTTAGGCACCATTAAGTTGGTTCCAACTCTTAGCGGCACTTTGCACAACAAAACGCTGCCAGGTTTTGCACCATCCTCACAATTGTTATTATGTTTGAGCCCATTGTTGTTGCCACTGTGTCATTCCATCTTGCTGAAAGTCTTCCTCTTTTTGACTAGCTCCCCACTTACCAAGCAGGATGTCCTTCTCCAGGGACTGGTCCTTCCTACAAAATTTTCAAAGTATGAGAGATGAAATCTTGACATCCTTGCTTCTATGCAACATTTTGACTGTATTTCTGGATTTGCAGCATGTATTTTGTAGTAGAAGCTTCTGAAAGGGTGTTTAAAAATATATAACAAACACTATACAATGGAGTTGAGAAATATAAGGAAGAAGTCAGGTAAGCACTACAGAAACAATCAAATAAGATAGATACAGCATTGGAAACAATTCAAAACCTACAGAAAGAGGTCCAAATGATTAATAATAGAATATCAGAAATGGA
>NW_006408570.1:6590696-6663219 GCF_000296735.1 Chrysochloris asiatica | reverse complement strand
ATAAAATTATAAGAACAGAGGATCTGGGAGGTCAGTCTATGATCAAAACAATTACAACGTGAAAGAAGGTAAACACAGAGGAACAGAGATCCAGGTGGTGGGAAAGTCAGGTAGATTACTGGATAAAATAGACTGACTCAAGTGGAGGAAAGAATTAATGGAATATAAGATAACCACAACAATGGGGTGGGGGTGGGGAGTTTAGTTCAGGTGTTGGGGAAGGCAATACAAGAAGGGGAAGGAGACAGCATAATAAGATAGACAGGGGAACACTGAGACAGGTTTGCATGTCCTAAGTAGGACAGGGTTAAATAGTGATGCATGCTCAACCTTGGAACAACAGGGCTCTGGGATACAGGATCTAGGTATAGCTTAAGATGGGAAATAATACTAAAATGCTTGACTGTCTTATGAATATTAGTTTCCCTTGCCTACTATTGTAAAATAGACACTTGAGTGAGATATAAAGGAATGTTGGGAAACATGATTAGAGAAAACTTGTAAGTCTGCCATCAGCCTATAACTGATTGGAATACCTAAAAGGGCTTCTACAACTTGCCCAGTGAAATAGGCCTCATGCAAAGCCTTTACAGAGTATAGGACCTTAAGTGGAATCCTGAGTCCCATCCACAACCTTATGAGGTGGGACATTCCCACTAGTAAGGACAAGAAGATCAGCCTGGAATAGCTACAGTGACAGAAGTTACATCTTCTAAGAAAGATCATCAGAAAAAAACCCAAAACAATAATGTCAGCATGACTGGCTACTACAAGAATAAGCAAGCTGTTCACCAAGAAGACATCAAGGCAAGCAATCAAGTTCCTTAAGGACAAACTCCCCTCTAAGACTGAAACTCAAATGGAATACACAAACAAGCATGTAAGCTTGCTGGTAAGTGGAAGAGGTGGAAAAGCATCAATGAAGAAATGGGCTGAGTTCAGCCACAGTTCATCCTGTTTACCTGGATATGAGAGAGAGAAGAGGAAGGGCTGGTTAGTCCAAAGTGTGGTCAAACCTGAGGACACTTGAGCTCATGGACAAGGACATAGCCACAGAAGGCTAGAGCTGAGAGTGAAGCATGCAGCTGATATGAAGTGAAAGAAGATGCACAAGAACACCCAAACTTGCAGACAGTACCCATTTGACGTAGCCTCAATGGCTCGATAATCAGAACTCGACTAGTGGAAGATTACCAAAAAAAAATTTTTTTAAATAAATAAATAAAGGAAACAAGGGCACATTGCTACAATTTGATGAACCTGACCTATACTTAGAGAGGTAGTTACTTTAAATACCAACAGAGAGGGAAGGAGTCTTCACATCAAGTATCAATGCTATCCCATCTGTACACAGGGTAGATAGGGACAGGCAACTTAAACACTGGCTACCTAAAACAAGGGGGCAATAAAGGCATGAAGTGACTGGCTTACGAGGTTTCAAGAGGGAATTTAGTTTAAGAGTATGGGGGCGAAGAAAGAGTCCCTACTGAATAGTTTTCATCTTGTCTAGATGGGTCTGGTGAAAAGAGATTGGGATAAGATTTGTATGATTCAGTACTGATTAACTGCGACTGTCACAATTAAAAAGGCAGAAGTTTTGTAACAAAAACAGGGGCGTGGTTAATCTTACAGTCCAGAAACAGAGGACCCTAGGACCATCAAGGGAGATGTGTACAAGCAGAATGTGGGACCTTATCCAGAGAAGCAGAAGCGCCAGAGGTGGAAGCAGAGATGGGGGCATGGAGAGAGGGGGAGCGGCTGAGGACTCTAGATTTATGGGAAGAGAGGGACTAAGAGCTGGTGGCCAGGAGGCAGACTTACAGAATATGGCCTTTGGAGAAGTAAATTATTATATATGCCTGATTGTTGTTTTTTTTTTTTAAAGCTAAAGTGGATAGAGAGAACTACTGTTAACTGATGGTAGATATTGCTGTTGTTATGTGCCGTGGAGTTGGTTCCAACTCATAGTGACCCTGTACCAGGTACTGTAAATCTTTACGGGAGCAGAAAGCCTCATCTTTCTCCCACGGAACAGCTGGTAGTTTCTAACTGCTGACCTTGCGGTTCACAGCCCAATTCGTAATCACTACGTTACCAGAGCGCCTTGGAGGGGATTATACTCATTGCAATGAAACAAGGCATATGCTTTGTTGAATGTAAAACTGATGATCTGCCCAGTAAACTTTAACTGAATCCACAATAAAAACCTTTATATATATATATATATATATACACACACACACCAAGTATTCATATTTTCTTAACTATTTTCCCAGCATTTCCTCCTTGAACTCATCCAGAGGGAAAGAAAGGAATTACCCTGCCATCTAGCTTTAAGAATATTATGGAAGTGTGTATGCATATCCAATGCTCAATGTTAAAATATTTGTTGAATATCTTTTCCTCTGGTCATATAATTGAAAATTTATGAGCCCATTAATAATGATGTTTTGAAAAATGCTTAATGATAGATAATGTTTTGTTGACAAAAGAAGACAGCAGCTTTTAAAACAACTGTTATACATTCTAATTTTTAAAAAAAACCTATTCTAGGCATATGGAATCATGGCATGGTACCATAGGATAAGCACTCGATTGCAAGGTCAGTTTGAACTGCAAGATCAGTGGTTCAAATTCACCAGCCACTCTTCAGAAATCCTATACAGGGTTGCTATAAGTCGGAACTGACTCCACCGCACTTAACAACAGCAACAAGTATGCATACACAAAATTTAAAAAAAAATTATAGTGTGTTAACAGTTGTTTTTAAAGCTGTTATTATATTTAATTTAAATGCATATATTGTGCACACACAGGAGACCTGGTATAGCACTGTAGGATCAGTACTGGATTGCTACCCAAAAGGCTGGTGGTTGAAACCCATCAGTCGCTCCTCGGAAACCCTATATAGGGTCATCATGAGTTGGAATTGATTCAATGGCACTTAACAACATACTTACATGTACAAACTTATATGGAAAGAGTAAGAGATATGAAGAGTGAGAATAGGACGATTCTCATTACACATTGAATGGGGACAGTGATGTTTATTTTCTTCTTATGCTTATTTTAAAATTCTACCAAGATCATGTGAGGTTCCTCAGTGGTACAAGCAACTTGCAATTGACAACAAACCTGAGTATGACAGTTTGAACCCACCTAGCAGCACCTTGAGAAGTCCTGGTGTGGTGGTTCAAACCCATTAGTCATTCCTTGGCAACCCTAAACCTGGAAATTTCCCATAAAGATTACAAACAAGAAAAACTCTGAAATGCAGTACTGCTCTGTAACACAGGACTCCTGGTGTGGTGTTGTAGGATCAGCCAGCACTGGACTGCAAACCGCGAGGTCAGCAATTCAAACCCACTAGCTTCTCCTCAGTAACCCAATGCAGGATCACTATGAGTTGGAATCGACTCAACGACACTTAACAACAAAAACAACTCTGTAACGCATTGGGTCACCATGTGTTAGAATCGACTTGATGGCAATGAATTCAGTTTGGTTTTGGGTACCAAGATTACTCATGAATAACAATAAAAGTTTGAGAAGTCCCCCAATGAGGACTCAAGTTCCAACCCCTCAGCAAATGAATCACACCCTGGCCCCCACAGAACCTGCAACCTCAAGCCTTACTTTCCAGTCATAAGTTATCCTGGGCTTCTATAAGTGAGTTTAGTATTTTAACAGCAACTGGCTGTTTCAGTCTCCTGGAATGTCTCCTTCTGGAGCCCTCCACCTTACTTCTTGACTGAATGCTGTGTCTAGGGCTAGCTCTCCTGGGAAGCTGCTCCTGGCCACCCAGGCAGAGCTAACCACTTCCTGCCCTCATCTCTTGTGTGGACTGTTTGTGTACCTCACGCAGTACTGCAGATAGGTTTACACTTCTCTTTTGTTGAGTCACTGGCAGATTAGGCCAGGTCCTTACTTGTCCTTGTTTACTTGACATCCAGCAAGGTCCTGGGTAGGTATTTTTAACATGAAGGACTGAACTATCTTCTGAGCTCAAGACTCACATACCTGTTGCCTATAGGACAACTGCACTCAAATGCCCCCTAGATCTCTAAATGCAACATGCCCCATTCTGAACTCTTGTGGACCTCGGTTCCCACACCTCACAATCAGTCCTCAATGTATGATGCACTCCCTGTCTCTGTGGTTGGAACCTCCATCCACCTAGTGACTGGAATCATTGCATGTCTTTATTCTCCATTGGCCATCATGCTTATTCAGTAGATCCCCAGGGGCTGTCTAGTCTACTGCCTAAAAGATTCTTAAATTGTTTTCCCTTCTTTCATTTCTTTCTCTTCATTCCCACTTAGATACTTGCCATGTCCTATCCTGCTCAAAACTCTTAATGATCCCTATTTCCTTCATGTAAACTTCTCACCAAGGCTTACTAGGCAGGCCCTGTGTGATCCAGCCCTGACCTCTCCTCTCTTCATTTCCTCTCCATTCTGCCCCTTACATCCTTCACAACAGGGATCCGGCAGCTTCTTTGATGACTCTGCACCTCTCGCATGTTCTTTGCTTTGCCTAGAACACTTCCTCCATCTTCTTGCTTCCTTAACTCCTTAATCTTTACATCCAAAGACTCTTCTTCCAGAAGCCCACCCTGTTCACTAAGTCCTAGTTAGGCCCCTGGGGTACAAGCTCTCAAAGCGTCCAGCTACCAATCAACAGTCAACTCTGACTCTCCAGTCAACTCCAACTTATGACAAGCCCATGTGGGTCTGAGTAGAACTGTGTTCCATGAGGTTTGCAATGGCTGACTTTTTAGATGTAGATCACCAGGCCTTTCTTCTGATGCCCTTTTGTGTGGACTCAAACGTCCAACCTTTTCGTTAGCAACAAAACACTTTAACCATTTGTAGTAACTCCTTGAACTTCCTTGAACTTCCCTTCTCACACTGTATTTAGTTGCTCATTTAACTGTTCTCCTTCAACAGATTCTAGACTGAACAAGGGCAGGGACCAAATCTGCTTTTTCATAAACATACCTCCAGTGTCTAATGAAAATTGAGTCCTTAATAAATATTTAGTATTTAATAACCAAATAGATGCATTAGTCTTTTTACTTTTGTTATTGTTGATGCTGACACAGAGTTTGGGACTGGACAAGACATTGAGTTCTTCATTTTTCAAAGATCAGGGAAAGGTCAGGGAGCAGCAAACATAGCAACAGACAACAGCTCCTGTCCCCACCCAGAAGCTGACTGACACAGAGAGTGCACTCTGAGGGCGACTTGCTGGGTTAGGACTTTTCAGGATTGCTTTCTATTGGATTGCCTTTCTAAGTATGCACAATCAACTTCCCAGTCAGTCATGAGTTTTTCCAAGACATACAGGAACCTGCCCTAAAGAGCACAGGAAGTTCCCTATATGTTTCGGGATTTTGAGTGGTATCAAGTTCCTGGTGGAGATGCTGCATCTGGGCCAAGATTTAGAATTGCTATCCCACAGTCAGGATAGCAAAGAACAGTAGTATCTGGGTCTAGCAGCTTGTAGAGTTGTAGAGTGAGGGTCCGAAAGTCTCCAATTGGCTGAGCCAAGTTCAGAGAAACCCAGAACTCCTGGGAGGCTTGTTTGGGATAATAGAGTGGAGTCTTGATCAGCAAACATTCATTCTGTTCTCCCTTCTCGTTCCTGCACTGGGCTGTGTGTACTTTCCAGGTTCTCTGACATGGGGCATGGCCATGTAATGGCCATTGCATTCGCCAATGGAGTGTGAGAAGATACATGTGATCACACAATTATCACCACCAGTAGTTGTCCAGCCGATTCTACCTCACAGAGACCCCATGTATTACAGAGTAGAACTGTTTTCTGTGAGTTTTCATGGTTGTGACCGTTTGGAAACAGATTGTCAGGCTGTCTTCTGAGGCACCTTTGGCTGGGTTTAAACATCCAAACTTTGAGTTAATAGTCATTTGTACCACCAAAGGACTCATGCTGTAACCAGAGATTTGAGATGTGCTTGTGTGGGTTTTCCTTCATATGCTCCTACCCGTCGCCACAGAATGAATATATATCATGCTGCCATTGTTCCTTCAGACACTGTTGTTGTTAAGTGCCATTGAGTAGTTCCATCTCATAGTGAAACAGAGCACTAAGAACCCCCAAGGTGTTAAAACAGTTTTTAGCCTGGCCAAAGCAAACTATAGAAGTCCTGAATGACCATCCTGCCATCCTAATACGATAGATTAATTAGTAGTCAAACCTTACCCTGAAGATTATCTGAGGAAAGACTATTTATTGTAGGAACAGAAGAAAAACAAAATAATCATACATCTTTGGTAGCCACTGATAATTATCCCTGGAGAGATTGAAGGTGCGTACTGGAAACAACTTGGCTAGAATGATCAAAAGAACCTTGAATAATCAGACAACAGAGAATACCTGAAGTACCTCTGGGGAGTCCCTACCTCATACATGAAATCCCTATAAAAATTCTCCACCCCTTTTCCTCAGAGAGACAGATCTCTGAGACTTGCTATTCCCTGTTCTCCTAAGTATCAGTATTCAATAAATGCTTTGCTCTTTGCTCTGAGTCCTGTCTCTGAATACTGGCTCCATCAGTGACAGGTGATAAAAAAAAAAAAAACATTTTTCTGGTAACGATAGTGACTCTGTGTAGAGTTTCCAAGGAGCAACTGGTGGGTTTGAACCATTGACCTGTGGTTAGCAGACTAGTGCTTATCGTATATAGCCACATCAAGACTCCTCTTCAGACTGAGTCCCAGAATAAAACACCCAGAGCATAGCTGAACACCCCCACTGGTAACCTGCAGCTTAGAGTGTAGTCTAACCCAGCCAATTTGCAACTGACCCACAAATCATGAGTAAAATCCTTTTTATTTTAAGCATCTGATTTTTAGGTTTTTTTTTTTTTTTTTTTTTTTTTTTTTTTTTTTGCTATAAACTATTATTGGAACCAGGATGGTGGTAGTCATAGCGACCCTGTACAGGGTTTCCAAGGCTGTAAATCTTTACGGGAGTAGAAAGCCTCATCTTTCTCCTGTGGAACAAACAGCTGGTAGTTTTGAACTGCTGAGCTTGTGGTTCGCAGCCCGATTCATATATAGCCAGGAAATATTATCAGGAGAGACCAGTTGCTGGAGAATAACATCATGCTTGATAAAGTGGGGGTCAGTGAAAAAGAGAAAGATCCCCAAACACATGGATTGACACAGTGACAGCAGCAATGGGTTCAAGTGTAGCAGCGATTGTGAGGTTGGCACAGGCCAGGTCAGTTTTCCATTCTATTGTGCGTGACGTCACTATGAGTCGGTACTGACGCAACAGCGCCTAGCAACAACAACATTATTGGAGCAATGGCTAACTAATGCACTCAAGTTATTGTAGTTTTTATTCCAGGTGTCCTCCTGGGAATTTCTCATTTTCAAAGATTTGAAAACGTTAACTAAGTTAGACTTAGTTCCTGATTCCGAGCCCAAGGTACCATTGTCAGAGCTCCTGTTCCTTCTGGTCCCCTCTGTCTCCTACTTTGAACCTGCACTGGCCAACTTGTTTCTGTCCTGGCTTAGATCTGCTGCCTTCCATAACGTTTGTGGCATAATACAGTAAAAGGAGGGCCATTTCCTTGAAAATAGAATTATTTGTTATCTCCCTGACTCCAAACTTCTTTCTTACTTTCTCTTTAATACATTTCCTTTCAAGACCTGCCTTTTCCCAAAGCCTTGACATCACTCAGATGGTCCACCTGCCCTGAGAGCACAGGGAAGTACCAATTCCCCCATTCCTTCTGAAATTCACCATTTCAATACAGGTATAAAAAGTGAAAAGAGCAGTTTTCCCTGTTTGACCTTGAGGAGTTTGCTTCACTTTTTGATGTTTGCAAGGTTGGTGGTTTAAGCTCACCAGTTGCTCTTTGGAAAACCTATACAGGGGCACTATGGGTTGGAACCAACTCAATGACACTTAAAACAATAATAATAGTATTATTTTACAGGAGTGTTGTGAAAATCAAGTGAGTCAATACATAAACATGTTGTTATTGTTGTTGTTAAGTGTCCTGGAGTCAGTTCTGACTCACAGAGACCCCATGCCCAACAGAATGAAACACTGCTTGTTCTGTGCCACCCTCACCATCTTTCTCATGTTTGAGCCCGTTGCAGCAGCCACAGTGTCAATTCATCTTGTTGAGGGTCTTCCTCTTTTTCAATGATCCTCTACTTTATCACGCCACGATGTCCTCCTTCTCAGGGACTGATCCTTTCTGATCCTTACTTAGTCCAAACTAAGTAAGACGAGTCTCAACATCACGCTTCTAAGGAGCATTCTGGCAGTACTTTTTCCAAAACAAATTTTGTTCGTTTTCTGACAGTCCGTGATATATTCAATATTTTTCCAATATTTTAATTCAAATGCATCAACTCTTCTTTGGTATTCCTGATTTTTTGTGTAACTTTCACATGCAAATGAAGCAATTGGAAATATTATGACTTGGGTCAGGTGCACCTTAGTTCTCAAAGTGACATTAACATCTTATTGCTAAGTGCCATTGAGGCAGTTCCGACCCATAGCGACCCTATATAGGGTTTCTGAGGAGTGGCTGATAATTTTGAACCACTGACCTTGCATTTCAAACTGACTTTGCAGTCCAGTGCATTAACTGACAGCGCCACACCAGGACTCTCACATAAACATGTTGTTAAGTGCCATTAAGTAGGTTCCGACTCATAGCAACTGTATATAAGTTTTCCGAGGAGCGACTGGTGAGCTTGAACTGCCAACCTTGCAGTTCAAATGGTTTTACCGTCTGACGCATTAACCCACAGCGCCACACCAGGCAGCACTTAAAAACAGTACCTAGAATACATTATATTCTAAATAAATCTCACATTTTGGTTTTTTAAAGCTCCTTGTGAGGTATGACTAGTGGTCTAAGAAATGTATTACTCAGAGTAAGAGTATGATTAAGAAATTAGGAGAATTTTTTTGTCCTTTTGGCCCATTTTGCTCATAGGATACCTATCTCTGAATCATCAGGATTGTTGTTGCTGTTAAGTGCTTCCTTGAGTTGGTTCTGACTCAGGGACCCTATGTAGGGTTTCTGAAAAGTGGCCGGTGAGTTTGAACTACCAGGTTGGAGGTCCAATGCTTATTCTATAGTGCAAGGTAGTAGGATTAGAAAAAAACAAAAACAAAAACCACTCTTAGGAACAATTTGCAAGACTTGAGACTCACAGAGCCCATTCCTGGTGTGGTGCTGCAGGTTAATGCACTGGACTGCAAAACTGGTTTGAACAGCAAGGTTGACAGTTCAAACTCATCAGCCGCTCCTTGGAAACCCTATACAGGGTCCCTATGGGTTGGAACTGACTCAACGGCATTTAGTAACAGTGTTGTAACAACAACAATTCCCAACCCCGACTTATGTGATCTGACATCTATGAATTGTGTGTTGTTGTTGTGTGCCGTGGAGTCAGTTCCGACTCATAGCGACCCTTATGAATTGTGTGTTACAGGCTATTAATTAATGAATTCATTCATTCTATCATTCATTCATTAAACAAACACTGAGTACCTACCAAGTGCTAGGCACTGTTCTGGGCATTGTGGATACAGCAGAAAGCATATAAACAAACAAAATCCCTGCACTCACAGGAAGTTTCATTCTATTGGCATCAAAAGAAAATAAAAAAGACAAAGACAGAAAATATTTGATCTGTTCGATGAGAAAAATGTTAAGCAGAAAATAAGAAAGCATGAGGAAGGGCTATGATATGAGGTAGATGGAGTTTGAAACTGTAGATAGTCACTTTCAAGGACAGGAAGCCAACGAGTATGCTAGCAGGAAGAGGGACTCAAGGTGAGAGCTGAATAAGAGAGTTCGGTGGGGGTAGAGGGGTGTGGTGGTAGGTGTGGTGTGTGGGCAGAACTTGTAGGACCTTGTAGGACACAGTCAGTCCTTTGCCTTCACTCTGAGATAAGAAGTCACTGGCTGGGTTGGTACACTGGAGGCATATGCTGTGACAATGTGACAGGATCACTCTGACAGCTGTGGTAGGTTCAGGCTAAAGTAGGAGAAGGCTAAGGAAGGGAGCCTAGTTAGTTGCAAAATTCCAGGCGAGAGGTACTTGGGTGCTCATAGTCAAGGTGATTAAATAAACCCAAAACCAAACTCACTGCCATAAAGTCAATTCTGACTCATAGAGACTCTAGAGGACAGAGGAGAGCAGTTATCCAAGGCTATAAATCCTCTTGGAAACAGGCTGACAAATTTTTCTCCTGCAGAGCAACTAAAGGGTTCAAAGCATAGACTTTTCAGTTAGCAGCCGAAATCATCTTTTGGTCTGTGTAAACAGAAGGATGGATTTTCTAGTTATTGAAAAGCAAAGAATATAGCGAAAGGACTTTTCTTGGAGAGTGATATATTAGCTAAGTTTGGGAAACATTTTGTTTGAGATGGCTATTTAGAGATATAAGCAAATATTTTTATAATTAAGAGTTCAGGAATGTAGTGGATGCTAGAAACAGGCATTTGGGAGTCATCAGATGATACATGAAAAAGAAGTCCATGGGTTGAGTGTTGGGTTCCTCCAATGTTTAGACATCAGAGAGAAAAGGATGAATCAGCAAAGAAAGTGAAATGGAGCAGCCAGAAAGGCAGGTAGAAAGCTAGGCCCGTGAGAGATCATGGAAGACAAGTGGAAGGAGACCTTCAAGTTGGAGAAAGTGATCATATGTTCCATAGGTCTGTGAGATGAGGATGGAGCAGGTTTAGTGGCAGGAAAGTCTTTGGTGTCCTTGATATGAACATATTCTGTGGCACCATTGGAGCGAAAACCTCAATAAAGGGGATTTAGGAGAGAATGAAAAGAAGGGTGATTCTTAGCTACAGTTTGTTCAGAAATGATGGCAAGAAATGGGGCAATAGCTAAAGAAGGAATAGCACTAAGAGAGAGTTTGAAAAAGATGAGACAATTGGAGTGCTTATGTGAATGATCCTGGAGAGAGAAGACATGGAGACAGGGGAGATTTTTCTGTTGAGTTCACAAACAGGGATAATTTTAACGAAGTTGTTTAAGTGGTGTGGTGCTGTAGGATAAGCCCTCGGCCAGGTCAGTTTGAACTACAAGATCGGCACTTCAAACTCACCAGCCACTCCTTGGAAACCCTATATAGGGTTGTTACGAGTCAGAACTGGATTGATTGCACTTAACAACAATAACAACAACAACAACAGGTCAATTGTACCATCTTACATGTGGATGGTAGGTAGATGCGATGATTGGAGTCTGTGGACATCCTCTTCCAATTTATCAATTTTTCAGTGAAACAAGAAGCAAGGCTAGGAGTGAAACCCTCTTGCAGTAAATGACTTGGCCTTTGGTCCTGGTTCCTAAAAGCCTGGTCACATCTGAGGCCAATGAGTGGGGACCAAGACCAAGCGGGACCACTTGGGAGAAAATGCTGACTAAGCCTCAGGAGGCATGTTGTAATCTCTCATGACCACATGATGAGACCTTGGAAGATGGAGGCTCACAGGAGCTTCCTGGGTGGTGAGAGCAAGCATTTGCCCTCAGGAGAACAAATTTGTTCCCTGGGCACATGAAAGTTTTGTGCTAGGATCCTTCCTTGACTTTCCCTCTCTATATTTTCCTCCCTTTTCCTACTATATTAAAGACAGCCCTTTCCCTGAAGTTTGTAAGTCATTCCAATGAATTATTGGACCTAAGAACTAGAGAAGGGGCCAGTCTCCACTGGCCTAGCTCTACATGAATGTGGGTAAGAGAGCAAGAGCTATGCTGGCAGCTGAGTCTGAACTGACCAGAGATCAAAAGCTGAGATTTTTACAGGACACAGTGGCATGAGGAGTGTGAGTTACTATCCATCACACATTTGGTGGTAGAAGTAAATGATCTCAGCCTCCCTTGACTGATTTGATAGAGCTGGTTGATGAGGACAAGGTTTGCAGTTATCTGTAGAATGTGCATTTAGGAGACAAAGAGCAAAGTATGACAGAGTCATCCAGCAGCGTAGAATGAATGAAATGGACCAGGGATGGGCAGCTTGCAGGTTGCCAGTAGTGACTGTTCTGAGCACTTTGTATACATGATTTAATAAAGACTTATGAAGTAGTAGCAGTTGTGGTTATGTGCTGTGGAGTTGGTTCCAACTCATAGAGACACTGTATAGGGTTTCCATAAATCCTTATGGGAGTAGAAAGCCTCATCTTTCTCCTGTGGTGTGGCTGGTAGATTTGAATTGCTGTCCTTGCAGTTAGAAGCTCAACTCATAACCCACTATACAACCTAAGCTCCTTGCTCTATGAAGTAGATCCTATTATTTGCCCCCTTTTACGGATGAAGGAATTGAAGCACAGAGTGGTCAAGTAACTTGTCTAAAATCACACAGTAAGAAAGTGATAGAGTGAGGGTTTGAACACAGTTTGTTTTCAGGCCCTAACTACTGAGTCAGTCTGTTAGGCTGACTCAGACATGAAAGCCTGGCACGGAACGGAACTAAATAGAATGAAGGTTGATTTAATGTTTGTGGTGCGACCACTGTATGCCAAGTTCTGCATTAGATGCCTTCATAACAACCATGTGAAGTCATGGAAATCATCACTCCATTCTACTGCTTGAGGCCCAGAGATAATCAGTTTCTTGTTAAACGTTGTAGAATCAAGAAATGGCAGAGCTGAATTTTGAACCCATGTAAGTTTGATTCCAAAATCCACACCTTGAACACAATGCCAAAGAACCTTTATAACATGAAGTTATCTACCCAACTCCAGTGAACTTTTTAGCTAAATACATCAAAACTCTCTAGACATCAGCTTGAGAACACTTGGAATCTCTGTGTTGAGCAGGTAAAGAACTTACTTTATCTTTCTTATGGAAGGAAGAATTTTAAAGAAGTTACTCTTAGAAAAGCTGATATTTTTACTGACCACTTTTGCATTCTGGATTCAGGAGGTTGAAGGAGAGTTGAGGACAGAAGTATATAGAATGAGAGTCTCAGGATTTTATTTTTATTAAAACTATACCTTAAGTCTCAACAGTACTCATAACGTTTTAACAACCATTTTCTCAAGAAACAGTGCTCATTAATGCATCATCTACGCTGAACAGCCACCCACTTCCTCAAATGCAAGGAAGCAGACAGTTGAGAAAAAAAAAAAAATGCAGAAAAGCAGCAGTTGTTTATCGAAACCTCGATTCAGTGAGGCCTGAGATTCTTTCAAACTGGAAGCTTTGCTTCCCACGACGCGAAGCGAAGTGTCCACTGGGATATTTCTGGTAAAACTGAAAGCAAGAGAAGCGGGTGTGCCCTTCAGGAGAGTCCAGTCCTGTAGGATAGTGGGTGGGAGTGACAGATGGATAGAGCTCTAGTCTGAGATGAGGAGGAGGCACGTTGGCAAATCAACCTCAGACCCAAGATTGCCTCTGAAGCAATCGTAAAGTGGGATAAACCACAAAAGCTCAAAGAGGCAAGAAGGGTGCGGATTGTGACAGACTCACCAACATACTGGCTACTCACTCAAAGTGGAACAAGATGTCTCTGAAGTTGCCGAGGAACTGGGAGTTTAACCTGAAAATGGAGGCTGGGAAAATAGGTATGGTGGCTAGTTTTCTTTTCCTCTCATGTTCTTACTTACACCATTTGCATGTGGGTCTGCGGAGGGGCCTGGTCAATTTAAAAATGGATCTTGCAGCAAATATGAGCTTGGAAAGAATTTGCATTCAAATTGCTATGTTGGGTCAACGTTCCAGTAATACACTCTTTGGTTCAGAAATAGTAGTGGAATGGAGTTCCTTGGGATGTGGGATCTGAGCTACTTCCGATGGATTAAAGCTTTAAATCACACAGAAAATGGTAAGTTTTTCTCCATTTATCATGCAAGGGTCGCTTCCCAGGTGTTTGAAAACTCATTCATATTTTGACTGGCTTTGGACAGGGCCACAAAGACGACAGATTCTTTGGATGTGCTGTATCCGGTATCAACTCAGCGTGTCCTGTTTGTGAAGCCACTAGGCCTCTAGCTCCTTTCTGTGGGCTTAGAGGGCTGAAATGGGGTTACCTAAAGCAAAATGGAAAAAAATGCAGACAAGAGTAGAAATTTAGAGACAATTGAAGGTATAATAAAGATCAGGCTTTCAGTTAAAGGAACAGAATGTGAGATGTTCCTAGATACGAGTTGAAAAAGAGAGACACAGTTTGGATGAATGGCTTTTGGGATGAGTGGTTTTAAGGGACGCTGGTATGTTTTCTGTGATATTATGGCTTTTAATGCATACTCCATTCCTGTACAGATGATTTGACATGGTTTTAATCTATTATATAATTATAATCATGAGATTCTTTATGTAGATTTGTTTTACTGAATAAATCATAGTAATTTTGGGTGGAATGATTAGACCTAAAGTGATTGCCTGTGTGTTGTGTATATCCACCCATGTAGTGAGAGAACTTCCTTGATATGAGGACACAGATTAGTGTTAAGGTGTTTCTAAGGTCTTGAAAAAGTTCTGTTTGGAACAAGGTTTAGATTTGAAACTCTAGTGGCAGTTAATGAGCTACTAAAGTAAGCAGTTCCATGAAAAGTCACATGATACGGAGTGTTGGTGTAAGTCTGGAAGGGAATTTCAATGAAAACATATGGAAGATCAAAGAAACCATTTATTTTATTAACTCAGAAGGGTCGGTTTTGTTTTATGCTGAGGTAGTTTAGAGACTAGGGAGATGTTCCTAACTAGTCAAACTCGGTTTTGTTTTGTACTGAGGTAGTTTAGAGACCAGGTTGGCTAGTTCTTATTCTATTATATGCTGTATAGATTCATTGTTGGAAGTAAAAAACAAAACAAAACAAAAAAAGTGTATCATCCCATTCCTTTGAAAGAGTCCTGCATCTACTTACGTGAAGTCATTCTGCCCCGCTAAACTCTGTTTTTGAACAGGCAGTAGCATTTACTCTCCTCTGTCTAAAAATGGGAAATGCAAGACAATTCATAGTGCTGTAGGATCAACACTGGACTGCAAATAACAAGGTTGGCAGTTCAAACCCACCAGCTGCTCCTCAGAAATCCTGTACAGGGTCGCTATGAGTCAGAACTGACTCAACAGCACTTAACAACAACAACATGGTTCTTTCAGAGTTTTAAGAAATTACCTTACTAGAGCTCAGGCCTTCATGTTCTTGGGCCTGGGATTAGGTTGAGTGGATTTTATGATTTCTATCAGTGTTTCTTAAGGAGCTCTGGTAGCATAGTGGTTACAAGTTGGGCTACTAACCTCAAGGGCAGCAGTTTGAAACTACTTGCCATTCCATGGGAGAAAGATGAGGCTTTCTGCTCCCACAAAGACTTAACAGCCTCAGAAACCCTATACAGGAACACTATGAGACGGAACCAACTCCATAGCACACTACCACCATCACCACCACCACCATCAGTGTTTTTAAAGTATGGGCAAACAGCATCAGAATCATCTCAGGTGCTTGTTAGAAGTCCAGATGCCTGGGCATCAGCTTGAGCTAAAGAATCAGAATCACTAGATGGAGTTCCCTTTATCATCGCCCTGAGTAAAAAGCTCTTATTGTAAATGGGGTACGGTGCAAATGGTCAAGTGCTCAACTCCTATCTGAAAGGATGAGCTTGAAGTACACCCAGATTTGCCTCAGACGAAAGCCTAGGGATCTAGTTCCAAAAATCTAGCCCTGGGAAACCCTATGAGCACAGTTCTATTCTGATACACATAGGGTCACCATGAGTCAGAATTGATGGCAGCTGCTTGGCAGATGTTGTGATCTTAGTAGACTTGGGGAATTACTGTCTAGCATGGTATGCATATTTGTTGACTGGATGACTGACTGACTATGAGTAGATGCTCGATTACCGTCAAATCGAGTTAGAAGCACCACAGAGGACAGGCTTGGTAGTCTGCTTTCAAGGTCAAAGCCTTGAAAACCCTATGGAGCAGTTCTACTCATGAGTCAGAATGAGGACAGGCTTGGTGGTCTGCTTTCAAGGTCAAAGCCTTGAAAACCCAATGGAGCAGTTCTACTCATCAGTCAGAATAGAGTTGAAGACAACTAACAAGGAGTCCTGGTGTGGTGCTGTAGGATAAGCACTAGACTGCAAGGTTGGTTTGAGCTACAAAATTGTTGGTTCAAATCTACCAGCCACTCCTTGGAAACCCTATACAGGGTCCCTTTGAGTTGAACCGACTTGACAGCACTTAACAACAATAACAACAACAAGATGATATTTTTCAGTATTACTTAATGAAAACCACATAAGAAATGAACTCTAGAGGAAGTCTTGTTGTTACCCATGCCATCTACAAGTTTGTCCCACTCAGAGATTAGACAGCAACTGAATACAGTTCATGAGTGGTATGTGAGACTAGAATTCAGATCACACACTGAGTCCTCCAAGAAAGAGAGAGTCTCTGACTTGACCTCAGGACCTCTGGCCCCTCTCTAATGTCCTGGGTTCATGTGCAATAGGAGAAACGGGTTTAGCACCAGGTCAAAGGTGACTCATCTCTATTACAGTGGCCTGTGGAACTGTGGAGATTCAAGCCAACTAATACTTCAATGATTCTTTCATAGTAACTCTGAGTAGAGTATTTGGCCAAACTGATTGCCTATGTATTGTGCATGTATGCCCATGTAGTGAGAGAATTTCTTTGATATTAGCCAGAGGCAAGTTTTAAAGTGTTTCTAAGGTCTTGAATAAGTTTTACTTGGAATAAAATTTTAGATCTGGACCTCTAATGACAGTTAGTGAGCTACTAAAATAAGTGGTTTTGTGAAAATCACTTATGAGCCTAGTTCTACTCTGACATACTAGGGAGCCAATTGCTTGTAAGTTTCCAGCCTAGGTTAGTCAGGAGTAAATTAGGAGTTTTCTATTTGGTGCTATTGGAATTTGGGTTAGATAATTCATATTGATGAGGGCTGTCCCACCCACGTTTTGTAGGATGTTTAACTAACTGCATCCCTGGCACCTACCCACTAGAAACCAGTAACGTCTTCCTTTCCCCCAAGTGGGACAACCAAATATATTCCCAGTCTTTGCCAAATGTTCCCATGGGGCAACATCACTGCCAGTTGAGAACCACTGGAGTAGCTGGTCACCAAAAGTTGTGATTATGTGGGCAATTGGTACTGTTCCTCAAATGTCACCTCCCGATCATTGCTTACAGAGTTTGAGACTCACTCTTTTGGGCAATTTCCAAGAGGGTCTTAGTGAACTATATCAGGGCCCAGTTTTGTGTGTGTTCTTTTTGATGGGTTTCCCCTAATCTTCTGAGTGCTAAACCAGGTTGAAATGAAAGTGAAAATCTTGAAGGGAAGCTCTCATCTGAAGTTCTATCTAAGAGGGTAGAGGAGGGCCCAGCTGCATGGCAGGGCTGACAGGAAGACCACCCAGCCTGGCAGATCTTGGTGCAGTGATGGGGAGGCCTGACCCAGGGCCACCCTGCACTTGACCTATCCCAACAGCAGATGGAAGGAAAAGGTGCATGCCAAAGGAACAGACTTGACTTGAAGTAGAACCAAGAACATACATTTCTCCTCTATCCATTGTTCTCTTCCAGGTTTTATCCAGTTGTTAAAAATAAACAGGTACTATTGTTTAAACTGCTCACATGTGTCTAGCTAGCTGAACTGTAAGCATGAAGGACAGGTTCCAGGATGGGACAGCACCTTGGTTTATAGTTTCTGTGGAGTCTGGTGCACCCAGCGCTTCGCATGTGGACTCTCCACTGAGAAGACACTGAAGACCGGGGGACAGCCCCCTTCTGCCTGGGGCTTTGAGGGCATTTCATTGGAAGGAAGGAGGGGAACTTCAGGACCACCTGTACTGTCTCCAGTCACAAGCAGACCTAGTATTTTTCTCAGTTATCACGAGCCCATATAGGAATGAACAATACCTTGAGGTTGTTTTCTCTGAGATCTATGATCAAAAAGGGAATCTGATGGGGCAGAAACAGCTATTTTCCTTCTGAAATGTAATGCTGCAAGAAAATTCTGTTCAGAAACAAAAATTCATTATTCTGCTCTCTCAAGTGTTGCTGTTGTTAAGTGCTCATGGTGACCCTGTATAAGCTTTCCAAGGCCTGGTGGATTTGAACCACCGACCTTGTAGGATACGTCCAGGGCTTATGGTACAGTGTCACATCAGTGTCTCTTTTCCCCCCGTTGTTGTTGTTGTTGTAAGTGCTGTCTGGTGGGTTCTGACTCATGGTGAACTTGTATAGTGTTTCTGAGGCTATAAATCTTGGTGGGAGCAGAAAGCCTCATTTTTTTTTTTTCCTGTGGAGTGGCTGGTGGGCTCGAACTGCTAACACTGTGGTTAGCAGTCTACTGTTTATTCTACAATGCCACACCAGGACTCCAAAGTGAATAATATCAGTAGTGCTTTGTTTGTTTTTCCATCTGATACTCACCTAATCATTATGTGTTTGACAGTCTCTAATTTTGGCCTTTAAAGAATCAGAGAGTAAAGGGAACGCAAGCATTTGTTGTTTAGGACCTCCATGACTAAACCCATTTATACAATTATAAGGTTTTGTAAATCGTATGTTATTCTGCTTGTGAAAAGAAATCAGATGTGAACATTTAGATTTTGATCGATAGATATCGAGAGAAATAACTGAACAAATAAAGAAGTCCTATTTGAATATAAAATTAGAAAACAGATAAATAAGTATACAAGAGGAGCAGACATTTCATAGAATAGGAATCTTAGACAATAAGCAGATGAAAATAAACTTAATTCCAATAATCTAAAAAAAATGCAAATTAAAAGCAAAATGACATACTTTTTTACACCCATCAAAGTGTCCAAAATGACGGAGTCTATTGGCTCAGTGATGGAATTCTTACCTTCCATGTGGGAGGCCTCAGTTCAGTTCCCAACCAATGTGCCTCCCTCTCAGCTACCACCCTTATGTCACTGGAGGCTTATGTGCTGCTGGGATGCCGAACAGGCTTCTGGGAGCTTCCAGACTAAGACAGACTAGGAACAAAGGCCTGGGAGTTGACTCCAAAAGCTAGTCTGTGGACCTCAATGGTTCGATTCTCAGTCGATTGTGGGATGGCAAGGGCAGGGCAGCATTTAATTTTGTTGTATATGCTGTTGTCACAAGTCAAGAGCTGACTTGACTGCAGCTAACAACTACAATGACAACAACAACAATACCAAATGCTATTGAAGATGAGGCCAATAGCAACTCTCTTACACTAAGGATGCAACCACTTTGGATAACAATTTGACACATTTTACTGAAACTGATGATGCACCAACCCTGCAAACTAACAATTTCACTCCGGAGAAAATCCCCTAAAGAAACTCTTCTTCATGTGAACCTGAATAAATGTATAGGTTTCTTGTAGCAGTATTTTTTTTTATTGTAAATAACAGGACTTAGGAAACAACCAGTTAATAACAAAATGTAAGGTATGTTGTTGTTAAGTGCTGTCAAGTTGGTTCCGACCCATATCGACCCTGTATAGGGTTTCTGAGGAGTGACTGGTGAGCTTGAACTGCTGACCTTGCAGTTCAAATGGCTTTTTAGTCTGGTGCATTAACCCACAGCGCTACACCAGGACTCCATGTAAGGTATAGCATCTTTATAAAATAAAATGTTATCCAAGAGTGAAAAAGTAGTTAAATGAGATTGAATACCAAAACCTTAATGTTGGGTGGGGGGTGGGAAAGGAAGTTACAGAAGAAATGAATATGATTCATTTATTACATATATTAATATATATATTATGTGTGTGTGTGTGGCAGTTAGACAGTGAATAAAGAGGACCATATAAACATTGATGCATATGAGTTATGGTATTGGACAAGAAGATTAAAAGTACCTTGGAATGCCAGACAACAAACAAATCTATGTTAGAAAAAGTACAGCTGTAGTGCCCCTTACAAGCCATAATGGTGAGACTTCATCTCTCATACTTCAGACATGTTTTCAGGAGAGACCAGTCCCTGGAGAAGGACATCATGCTTGGTAAAGCGGAGGGTCGGTGAAAAAGAGGAAGACCCCAATAAGATGGATTGGCAAAGTGGTGGCAGCAGTGGGCTCATGTTTAACTGCGATTGTGAGGATGGTGCAGGACCGGACATTGTTTCGTTCTGTTGCATAGGGTCACTCTGAGTCAGAACTAACTCAGTGACACTTAACAACAACAACAATGTATGTGATGAATTATAAAGAAAAGCAAGGAGCTGACTGATATAAAAATTAGGATCAATGTTACTTCTGGGGCAATGTATTTGTGAAGCCTCAAAGTTATCTAAGCTCAGTGGCACACGAAAGTTTACAGGCACCAAGAGTTTATTATTATATGTAAGAGAACAAAGAAAGTGAAATATAATTAGCCAAAAATCTAGATGGATATATGCCGTTTGCTAATAACAGTCAAGTACTCTTCGTAGCTAAGGAGCCCTTGTAGCATAGTGAGTTACGACTTAGCATCTATCAGCTGCACCACGGATGAAAGAGGAGAGAAAGATGAGGCTTTCTGCTTCCATAAAGATTTACAGCCTCAGAAGCCCTTTACAGAGTCTAGATGAGTAGAACCAACTCAATGGAACACCTCCACAACACTACCACCACTGTTAGTAGGAAAAGGATTTATGAGTGAGACACACACACACATTTATATGTATTATTATCTTGTATGTATTTTTCAGGTTATCTCAAATGAACAAGTATTAGCTGTGTTATTAAAAATACCCAAAGCTAAAACACATTTCCTAAGTACTTGGCCCAGCATGTGAGCTCAGTATCTTCAAAGTGGCCCAGGCTTTTAGCCTATCCAGCAGACAGTTCCACAGCCCTCGTGCAGAGTTTGAACAAGGCTGCATCCATACCCAGTCATGTGTAGACTTTCAGGAGCTCAAGTGTCGGGATCCAGGGCAGTCTTGGTAGACTTAAATAGCTGGTATATGACTAACCCAGACTGCTTGAGAATACTTTGTGCTTTATCTGAACATTGAAATGCTGACAGCCCCAAGATCATACAGCCCATGATGAGCTGGATCCTTGTTGGTTGCACGCTCAGCTTTGGTTAACAATTTCTTCACAATTCACTGCCTTACTTACAACATGCAAATGCAGATCAACCTGGGCTCTGGACCTAAAGAACAGATTTGCTGTATCTAAATTCTGAGTAGACTCAGGTGTCTGATGAATACAGGTACTAGCAGAGTTCAGGATATGGACAGACTTTTTTTTAGGGAGACTCCAGCCAGAGCCCATACCTGACATTATGCAGAGATTACATCGGATTCTTTGTTCAAATACAAATGTCTGTCTCTAAGTTGTCATTGACTTACACTCTTTAGACATAACTCAAATACCTCCTCCACAGTACATGCCCCTGCTACTGAGGGCTCTTGGGGAACTGGGGCTGATGCAATCTCTCAGTCTTCTGCAACAGCAGCTGAGGGAGAGTGAACCTAAGAGATGATAGGAAGGCACAACCTTGTTTCATACTCACTCACACACAAAGCCCCTCTTGCAGACACTAGGTAAAGTGGGCTCAGGTGCTGTACTTTAGATAGAGCCTAGTGTCCTTGGATTGGTAGAGGTGAACATAGAGGCTCTCAATGCACCAAAAGTGTGTCTAGAAAGAGATGTTTCATGGCCCTGATGTACTAAATTACAGTGGTATTCATCCTGCCATCTCTCAACCATCAACTCATAGTCCATAGAGCAGTTTCACAAATCAACCAGAACTCTACATAGAATCTGCTTGTACTTTCACAGCTGAAGTGTCACTTTTTGAGAAAGAAATATTCACCATGGGGATGCTGGAAATATTCTAGTACCAGTGAATAAGAATAGTTGGTAACAATGATCTCTTCACGTGCAGGACTTGAGAGAAATCAAATGAAATCCTTCATGAGGCAGCATCATGTGTGACTCATTAGACAACATGAGCTACACCAATGGGAGGGTGTGTGGACACAACATTTGGGAAAAAACCATGGAGAGTCAGGGAAAACCTGGTGGAAAGCCCTGGAAGGAGGCACAGGGTGTCGTGGGATTTCCATCAAAGCAGATGGTGTGAAATTTTTGAAGAAGCCCCAGACAGGAACCAAGATATGGGAATTAGAGAGAGAAAATAATCTTTGTCTTTTTTGGAGGCACAGATAAGGAAGCAGTTACAGTATAGTAAGAGAAGTTCTGTGAGAAGAACAACAACAAAGCTGTAGGAGAGTGTCTGTGAATAGGAATTAGGGTCCCCACTGTTCTTCTTCTCGTCATTGCCATTCTCCTTCTGTAAGATATGTTACTGTTATTGTTGTTAACTGCTGTTCAAGTCAGCCCCCAACTCATGATGACCCCATGCACAATGGAATGCAACAATCTAGTCCTGTGTTAGCCCTGTGATTAGACTCAGACCTTGGTGATCCATAGGGTTTCCAATGACTCGTTTTCAAAAGTAAATTGCCAAGTTATAGTCTGTCTTAATTTGGAAGTTCCAATGAAATCTGTTCAGCATCACTCACCCACTGCCATTGAGTTGATCCCAACTCATAGTGACCCTATGTAATGTTTCCAAAGCTGTAAATTTTTACAAGAGCAGAAAGTAGCTTCTTTCTCCTGCAGAGTGGCTGGTAGATTTGAACTTCTGACCTTGTAGTTAGCAGCCCAACATGTAACCTACTACGTCACCAGTGCTCCTTGTTCAGCATCACAGCAACATGAAAACCCCATTGACAGACAGATAGTGGTTATGCATGCTTGTTCTTTAATGAGTCCCAGATTTGTTACCATTCTCATACCAATTTTCCTGCACATAATCTTGACTTCTTTGAAAAGAAAAAGGGTTTAAAATGTTTGCTAACTCTTCCTTGGTGAAAGGATAAAACTGAAACTTAGTATTTGATCCTGCTCCCCTGCATACTCACCACCTTTCTCTGTCCCCAACATGCACACACACACATGCACACACATTCACTCTCATTAGACTTCAGCCACATCTTCAGCCTTTCCCTCTGCGCTTTCTTACCTGTCTGGAGTTCTCTCTTCACTTGGGATTCACTTTAAAAGCAAAACCAAAGCCAGTATCAGCAAATCGAATTTGACTCATAGCAACCTATAGGACTGCTCCTATAGAGTAGAACTGCTCCATAGAGTCCAAGGCTGTAATTTCAATGGACTCCTGGTGTGGCGCTGTAGGATCAGCACTGGACTGCGAACCACAACATCAGCAGTTCAAATCCACCTGTTGCTCCTGAGAAATCCTACACAGGGTCACTATGAGTCAGAACTGACTCAACAGCACTGAACAACAACAACAACAACAACAATCTAAATGGAAGCAGACAGCCTCATATTTCTTTCATAGAGTGTTTAGTGGGTTTGAACCATTGACCTTTCAGTTAGCATCCCAGTGCTTTAATCCAGTGTGCCACTAGGCCTCCTATGGGTCTTCTCTTACCTCCATCCAATTCCTACCCATGCTTTAACCACCATTCAGGCATCTTATTATTCTCTGTTGTCCCTAAATCTACTCATCAGGACTGAGAGTTCAAGAATCCTTCCCCATGCCATTTCACAATGGGGCTGACAGCTCTCCAGACCCTGGACTCCTTTGACATAAGAACACTGGTTGCCTCCTGAACTTGCATGCTCTTAGTCAACTCTACCAATTGATCATTTGTATGTGAACAAAGGGATTTGATATTAATTAGTAATATGGAATAATGTGATGGTGGTGCTTGTGTGCCATGGAGTCGGTTCCAACTCATAGCGACCTGTATTGGTTTCCCAAGGCTGTAAATATTTACAGGAGCAGAAAACCTCATCTTTCTCTCGTGGAACAGCTGGTACTTTTGAAATGCTGACCTCGATGTTAGCAGCCCGACTCATAACCACTATGCTACCAAGCTCCTTGATATGGAATAATATAGTCAAGAATAATCTCAAATTGCCTTTGGAAAAGTGTCATTGACAAATGATTGTGTAAGTGATGAGTTGCTCCTCTTGATAACACTGTAGGAGGCCATGTATTGTAGAGAAGAATGTGTAGGTTTAGAGCCCTTCTGCTAACTAGCTTTGAATCCATGGCAAATTGCTTTAAGTCAAGTGCCTTCGAGTCAATTCCAACTCATAATGACCCTGTGTCGGGTTTCCGAGGAGTAACTGGTGGGTTTGAACTGTCAACCTTGGGGTTAGCAGTCCAGTGTTTATTTACCGTGCCACACCAGGACTCCTGACAGATTGCTAAACTTTTAGAAAATAGGATTAACCATGCATGTATTGAGAAGGAGAAATTATTCATGCTCAGCACACATATATTTCCTTTCTTTATGGATAATCTAATTTCCAATCTGGGAGTGGCCTGGAGGCAGTACTGGGGTACATCATCTTGGTGTCCTCACAGAATGTGTCTCACTGTGTTGCACTTTAACATTGCTGTTGCTGTATGCCGCCAAGTTGATTCTGACTCGTAGCAACCCTATGGGACAAAGTTGTGGTTGTTGTTGTTGTTAAGTTCCGTCAAGTCGATTCCAACCCATAGCAACCCTGTATAGGGTTTCGAAGGAGCAGCTGGTGAACTTGAACCTCCAACCTTGCAGTTCAAATGACTTTGCAGTCCGGTGCATTAACCCATAGCACCACACCAGAACTCCATGGGACAAAGTAGAATTGCCCTGTAGGGTTTCCTAGGCTGCAAACTTTATGGGAGCAGATTGTCACAAAACGTCTTTTTCCCATAGTGAGTCTGATGGGGTTTGAACGGTTGATCGTCCGCTTGACAGCCAAGCATTTAACGATTGTACCACCAGAATAGTGATTTCATAATGTCTATTCCTAATTGTGTTAAAAATAGACAATGTAAGTGATTTTGATACATAACTATGTGAAAAAAGTTAAGATTTAAGTACTTATAAATACTGTCTCCTTGGAGAGACGGCTATGTTTCCTTTTTCTGATAAGACAGTGGTATAATTTACTGTTTTCTTCTTCATCTGGGCTGCCAGGAAGCTCCAAGCTAAATGTGAAACTCAATCCCAATGGCTTTCCCTAATTTGAGTAGCACACTTAGATTCAACTTTGTCTTTGATAGGAATTTATGTGCTCATTGCAAATAGATTTTCTTATTAAGAATTTTTTTTCTAAAATGAGTATGACTATTACGATATATGCAGTGTCACTAGGAGTCAGAACCAACTCCATGGCACACAACAACAAGAACAACAACATTACAATATATGAATAAACAACTCCCAGACACATTGTGAGTTGAACTGAGCAGCAACTGAACATTACAAGTTTCCTTAGAATGATGTTCAAAGAACATAGGCACTGAGGGATGGTTCTTTTGAGTTCACAAATGAAAACATGGTTCTATGACTGCACATATTCTTTCCCTAGAGTAACCAAAAAAATTATAGGATCGTCAGTCTCTCAGGCCTGCTATTTCATTCATTTATACAACATGTATTTTCTCACCTTTATGTGCTAACGCCTTTACAATGAGCATTCCTGCTGATGGACCTCTTGACGCCAACACTCTCTCAATCACACCTTCACCTTGTTAAAGAAAATGTTTCTCAGCTTTGGGGCTATTACATACTTGCCATAAGCTGTGAGGTATGTGAGTCACTAAGATTGTGACTAACTCAGGCTATGGCTGTTTCATTCCATCCCTTACTCCACAAAATATAAACACAGAGATCCTAATTCCAGATGGGGAGGGGGATGCTCCACCACTTACTGGCCTTTGGTTGCACAACCATTTGTGTGCTTCCTTGGGCTGGAGAATTTCAGAGTGAAAGAGGAAGTGCTAGAACATAGAATCTCTCAGGCTGATGCAGACTTCTTTTTATAACTTTTAATACATTTAAATAATTTTGTAAAGTTCACAAAAGTAGTTTTCTAACAAAGTCAAAACCAGCTGCTGTATAGTGATTAGCAAGTTGGCTTTATTTAGAGTCAGACTTCCTAAATTTGAATCCAATTCAATTCATTACTAGCTACGTGACCTTGGTCCTCAGTTTCTTCATCTGTAAAAGGGGAATAATCATAGTGCTAACCTGTAGGAGTCCTGGTGTGGCGCTTGGGATGAAGCACTGGACTGCAAGGTTGGTTTGAACTATAAAGTTGGCAGTTCAAACTCACTAGCCACTCCTTGGAAACCCTATACAAGGTTGCTATGAGTTGGAACTAACTCGAAGGCACTAAACAACAGCAACAACCTATATGGCTATTGTGAGGATGAAAGGAAATAACACAATAGTAGGCACATAGTAAGTGATTCATAAACATTCGTCATCATCATTATCATTTAGAGGCATTACTAGAATGTAGGTCTACTCCTCCTTACCAAGCCATTGGTAAAAACCACAGAGTTTCTTTTGTCTTGGACCAGTTGAGTTGTACTGTTCTGTAAACATATGGTGTTTACAGTATCTGCTGACCCAATTTCCTTACCAGTGTTGGTCCCTCGCTCATGGCAACCATGCTGGTTTGTACTCAACTAGTCCTGTCTTCTTTCTGACTCTTTATATCCCAGTTGTTGAAGGTGCAATCCTTTCTTAATGTACATGAGCGTTATCAAGTATGTTTGCATAGCTCTACTGTTTTGTTTTGCTTTTTTCCTTCCCTTTTGTTTTTATTTTTTTGCCAGCTCCCTCCTAAATCACTAAAAAGCCTGTTCTGTGACTTTCTAATAAGCACAACCAGTAGCTTCTGGTGAGCTCCCTGCAGAATGCCTACTGTAGAAATGCCACTCACTGCTGGGTGCTGGTATGACAAGGCCAGTTCCTCAGACACCCCTTTCTTTAGGCAGGAAGAGGGAGACTCTGGGTTGTGTACTGCCTCCCGCATTCCTTAGAACCACTTCCCCAGTGCATTTACTGCCTTCCATGGTCACATGTATCTCTGGATACTGAAGTGAGGTTAGAAGTTGTGTATTTGGGCCTCATTGGGATTCAATGTTTAGCCGTTTGTGATCACTTACAGGTGGGTTACAGCAGCAATGAAAGTAGTTTTCCGGTTTGCTATAACAATCCTGCATGTGGTTCAGTACTCATATCACTGTTTTTTACTTTATTGTGAGGAAATGACAGAACCTTCAAAATGAGGCTCCCCTCTTCCTTGTCTCTGGTTCTGTTGTTGCAACCCAAGGGCTCTTGTGAGGGCATTCTTTCTCTCTCATGTTATACAGGCCTTCTGCATCGTATCCTGTGCACCTGGTATTTAGAACCCAGAATCCTACTTTGCTGGTGAGTGAGGAACCTCTCTTTGCACACAACTCAGAGTTACAGTGACAACAAAAGAGTAGAGTTGTCACCTCCGGTTGTTCTTAGCTAAGGCCCTTTGCTCTCTCCTGAGACGGATTTGTTTCATCTTCATTTAGACACCATCATCTCCCTCTGAACGCTTCTAAATTCTCTCCACCCAGGTAGGGTGACCAGATGTCCCGGTTTGCCTGGGACTAAGAGGGTTCCTGACACATGGGCTTCTCATCGTGAAAACCAGGAGAGTCACCTTACTTCCACTTTTCCAGGACTGAAAAAATGAGTAAAGTAATTGAGATAGGTGCTTTATCTCTTTCTAAATTGAATTTCTGATGAGGCCACACAGTTTAGGGGGAAAATAAAGTTATGGTAAAACATCTTTCAACTGAGTTGATATTCTTTCCGTCTAGCCTCCAAGGTCAGAAGTGCTTCCAAAGCTTTTCTCTGGCCTACTGAACCTCTCATGCCAGGCTATGGCCCTCCATCTGTTTTTACGAAGTCTTTTACTCTGGTTCACATTTTCTCTGGAAGGACTAGGAGGCAGTCTGTCAGTTATCGTTTAGGTGACATCTTTCCAGAATCAGGCAAACATACCTGCCCTCATGAAACCTGTATCTGGCCCCTTAGTTTGGCATTCTGCTTTCTGGAATTAAAAAAAAAAAAAAAATGTATACCTCCTTTTCCATTACCTAGGCTACCACCCACCTCCTCATGAAATCCCCAAGTAGAATTAGTCCCCTTTCTACTAAATTCGTCCCTCTTCTTTTACGTACTGTTTTCCTCATTTTCCTTTTATTCTTGTCAACACACGTTTATTGGGCAGTGAGCATTGTGGGATAAAGTCACATCATGGTGATGCCTGGATTCATTTTAAACTTCGGACTAGTCTTCTTAAGTTGGCAACAATGCCAGGCAATTCTACTACCCTCACTAGTAAATTTCTTTTTCTTTTTTCACCAAAATATTGTGTCATAGCTGTTTTCTTTTCTGGGCATTGTACTATGTTCAAGGTGGAAAAGGTAGAAAGAAGACTAAGATCCTGACTTCAAATAGCTCCTAGCCTAGTTGGAATAACATTCAGAGGGAGGGGCTCACCCACAATGGAGAATCAGGTGTTCACAATCAACTTACCTGAGATGGTGCCATATCAAAAGCTGACACAACGTCTGTTCTGTAATCACAGTTTTCCTCGTCCAAATGAACCATAGTCCAAAAATAGTATAATGGGTAAATTTTTCATAGTTCATTCAAGCCATATATCTTCCAAAATAAACAAACAAGAAAACCACCAATCAAGTTTCCAATTCCAGATTGCTATTCTACATAAGAACTACTAGAGGGCTCCCACATACAATGTAGTTGTGCTTCTACAAATAAACTTGGTCTGTTTCTGTAGATTGCTCCTGAATGCATGAGCTGCAAGGGGATCTATGTCAGCACAAAGTTATTCCCATATCGGCTTAACTTCATCCACTGTGGCCCAAAATTATATCAATATAATGAAAGTGACTGATGGTTTCATCACTTTTGTGCCTTCAAGAGTGAAAAGGAGATTCCAGATAAAAATTGCTTCTTTTGGGGCGGCAGAGAAGACTTTTTAACAAGAGGCCCCACCTTAGGGATTTTGGGGGGAGTCTTTATGACCATGAGTGTTGGAAGAAAGATAAACCTGAATTTGATTCCCAGTTCAGCCTTTATTATTTTTATGAATTTGGGCTGTTGTTGTTGTTAAGTGCTGTTGAGTTGGTTCTGACTCATAGCGACCCTTGGTAGGATTTCTGAGGAGCAGCTGGTAGGTTTGAACTGCTGACCTTTTGATTCACAGTCTAGTGCTGATCCTACAGCTCCACACCAGCAGTAAGGCATGTTAGTTTCTCTGTGTCTCCATTTTTCATCTGCCTACTTTCTAAGGTTGTTGTGAGAAGCAATGTGTGTGTAGCTCAATTAGCATGTTGTTGTTGCCAGGTGCCACCAAGTTGGCTGCAACATATTGTGACCTACGCACAACAGAACAAACACTGCCCGATCCAGCACCATCCTCACATGTGTTATGTTTAAATCCATTGTGTCGATCCAGTTGTTGGGGTCTTCCTCTTTTTCCTCCACTTTTCTCACTATGATATCCTCCTTCAGGGACTGGTCCCTCCTGACAACCTGTCCAAAGTGCAGAAGATGAAGTTTCGCTATCCTCACTTCTAAGAAACACTCTTGGTTGTACTTCTCACAAGACAGATTTGTTTGTTCTTGTGGCCGTCCATGGTACTTTCAATATTCTTCATTTTGAAGAATAACAAAATACATTTGTTATTCTATGGTCTTCCTTTTTCATTGTCCAACTTTCACATGCATATGAGACAATTGAAAATACCTTGGCTTGTGTCAGGCATATCTTAGTTCTCAAAGTGGTATCTTTGCTTGTTAACACTTAGAAGAGGTCTTTTGCAACAGATTTGCCAAATGCCTAATATATACTGCTCTGGTAGCATAGTGGTTACGAATCGGGCTGCGAACCTTAAGGTCTGCGGTTCGAAACTACCAGCCACTCCGCAGGAGAAAGATGAGGCTTTCTACTCCCGTAAGGATTTACACCCTCGGAAACCCTGTACAGGGTCGCTATGGGTCGGAACCGACTCGACGGCACTTAACAACAACAACAACAATAGATTGCTGTTCTTGTTACTAGTAATATTTCTTCCATGATGTCTTAAGATCCAACAAGGTTTTCTCCTCCCACCTCAGCTACTCATAGTCATAAGTGAAACATGTCATCCTCTATAATGGGATCATTATTAAGTCTCACTTTCAGCCTTCTCACTCTGTGACCACCATCTCTGCATGCCCAGGCCACCCATTCTTTGACTTTAAGGAATCACAATTCATTTGTTTCCATTACTTTTTTCATAACCAGTCACCGCAGTTTGTCTTCCATGTCATAGATTTCTAATCCAGCATTACATTCGTTGTTGAACTAGTTGTTCTTGAGTAGCCCGTGACTCATGGTGACCCCCATGAATGTCAGAGTAATAGAACTGTGTTCCATGGTGGTTTCAATTATTGGTTTATTGGAAGTAGGTCTTCAGGCTTTTCTCCCAAGATTCCTGTGAGTGGACTAAACCCTCCAAACTTTCAGTTAGCGCCTGAACATGTTAACCATTTGCCCCACCAATGCTCGTAACCACCCCATTCACTCCCACCCTCATAACCTTCTTAAAAACCTCAAATCATGTTTAAACCCAAAGATCTCAGTGCTTGCACCTAGGCAACTAAGTTTCACTGGAGAAAAACCAGATCACTGACCAGTTTGGGCTTCCTCTAAATTTCCAACCAGTCATCTTAAGTGGGCGTTCAACAGTGTCAGACTACAGTACTTACCTCGTCAATTTACTTTCCTTTTTCATTTCCCCCAAAACTATTACATCATACCTTTTATTTCTTCTTAAGGTGTGAAGACCTTCTCTCTCATCACTATCATTTTCATATTTAATCAAGAAAAACATGTACAACTGAATGAGAATGACTTAATTTTTCTACCTCCAAATGTTTTCATTTTTACCTTCAGTGCTTCTCTTATACCAGGGCAAGTAGTCCCAATCATGACTCGCCTATTTTAAAGGGCCTTGCTCTGGTCCTGTTCCAGCTGCATTCTTCTCAGAGGTTGAGGAGTAAGGTCAATGCCTTCCAGACCATCTGGGATGTTTACTTGGTACTGTGAAGTTCCCGACAAACATGGTCAGATATTGATTTTTAGTACCAACTTGGGTGTTTTCTTGAGTCCTTGCAATGGGTGTTCTAGGACTGGTGACTACAAGGAGGCCCAGAAAGAATACGAAAAATTGAACTTGGATGACTACATACATGTTTGTGAGTGAGACCCTTCACTGTAAGAAAGGTAGCTGGAGCTGGGGATGGGAGGGCAGTTGATTACAAGACAGGCCCCCCAAATGTGTTCTTGTCATAGGCTTTCAAATGCCAGTGGTGGCAGCATCTATTTGCCTGAACCAACAAAAAGGAAGGAGAGTCAGGAGTAGGATAGGACGTGGAATGTGGGATTAATTACCTCCATGAGCATCTGCCTCCTTTGCAGACCAGAACTGCATGGTGCCTGGCTACCATTACTGAAAAGTTTCATCAAGTTTTTGCAGAATATTCATGATCAAAAGGGGGAAAATGTAAGACAGAAATTCAAATTCTCATGAATTCCAGCATCTTAGAGCCTTGAAAGGAGGATGAACCTCTGAAGCTCTTGCCCTGAGATTATCTTTAGACTTGAAGCCAAAAATATCTCCAGAAGTCTTCTTAAAACCAAACAATACCAAAACCAAACCAAATCCATGGCCAAGTTAATTTTGAAGATTTACATGGGAGCATGAAGCTTTATCTTCCTCCCAAGGAATACCAAAACCAAATCAAACCCATGGCCGAGTTAATTTAGAAGACTTACATGGGAGCATACAGCTTCATCTTTCTCCCAAGGAGTACCTGGTGGATTAGCAGCCTTGATATTCAACCCAATGCACCAGTTTACACTGCCCAGCATTCAATCCACTGCTCAACTAACAAAAAATGCCCACCTTTAGCACTGTGCTCTTTTGAGAACTATCTATATGGGATAAAATTGACATCAGCTCAAAAACTTTTATAGGAATCTTAGGGGGCAATGAATTTATGTTAATGGGAGATGAACAATTGAGAAAAGGAGGATGAGAATAGTTTCACAACTCAAAGGATGTTATCAGTGTTACTGAATTGCATATGTAGAAAGTGTTGAATTGGTCAGTCTTGCTGTGTAGATGGTCAACAAAAGTAAACAAAAAATGTCAGTGGTAGACCTGGTCGCTTCTTCTGTGGTCAACCTAGTTAAGCACTATGTATGCTATTCCACTAACGTTCTAACCAAAGTTACTGTTCTTGGTAGCAATGATTGGCAATCATCAGAACTTTATTCTTCATCTTACTCACCTATTATGCAGTACTCTACCTAGCCATTTACTCCTTTAAAGAATTTCTTTTCAATGCTTTATTGATACCATACTCTCTGGCTTTCTGTTACTTCACTACCACTCTTTCTTAGTGTTCTTTGATGCCATGTCTTTTTCTGCCAGACTTCTTAACATGAAGAGTCTCAGGTGGGACCAACTGCATAATTTGAAGTGTATAGTAGAGTCCTGATGTGGTGTTGTAGGATAAACACTGGACTGCAAATCACAAGGTTGGTGGTTCAAACCCATCCGTTGCTCCTTGGAAACTCTATAAGAGTTGCTATGAGTTGGAACTGACTCTAGAAGTCTTCTTAAAACCAAACAACAACAAGTGGCATCCTGGATTCTTGGTGTGGTACTGTAGAGTAAGTACTGGATTGCTAACCAAAAGGTCAGCAGTTCAAACCCACCAGCCACTCCTAGGAAACCCTATATGAGGTCACTGTGAGTAGGGACTGAGTCGATGGCACTTAACAACAATAACAGTGGAGTTCTGGTGTGGTGCTGTAGGATAAGCAATGAACTTGTTCCCCAGTCCTCTTCTCTTTTCTGTAGTCACACTTACTTCCTGGATGATTGTGTTCATTCCCATGAATTTCAGTTCCATCTGCACTTTTATACATTTGTACTAATATCTCTGCTGGGCTCGAGACTACTTAGCATCTCCACTTAGTCAAGTAATGGACTTCTCACCTAGCATGTCTAAACTGATTCTGAATGATCTCTCTTCCTATTCCTCCCACCCAGTGTACACCACTCAGTGAAAGATTTCCCATCCACCCAGTTGCTCAGGCTGGAAACCTAGAGCCATCTTCCATTCATCTTTTTCTCTCTCACCCCACAACAAATCCATCAAAATGTCCTTTTGAGTTCATCACTGAGTCACTTCTTTAATCTGATCATTTCCATGAATTCCAGTAGATACATGATAAACACCATCATTTCCTGCCAAGTCTACTGAATTTGTTAACACTTCCTGCCTTCATTCTTCCTTAAACCTTCAATGTACTTAGAATAAAATTCAAACTCATGGCACCTGACTGGCATCTGGTCCCTGCCCTCTCTCTTATCCCATCTGCTATCACTCCTCCTGGTTCACACTATGTCTTCTAGCTTCTTTAAACATTTAGTTCTGACTGCTGCCTCATGATCAGCACACTGTTCCTTTGCCTGGAATGCCCATTCCCAGATCTTCCCATGGCCTTTCCTCCACTGCATTGAGCTTCAGCTTAATTATCTCTTTACAGAGATTCTTCTCTGACCACAGAATCGAATATAGCAGATACTAGTTCAGTCCTTGTTGATTGCATTACATTGTTTTCTTCATAACATTACTCATACCTGAAGTGACTGTATTCATTTATTTACATGTAAGCTCCTTGAGGACAGGGTCTTGTCTGTTTCATTCACTAGTAAATAATTGCTGGCAATAACAATGACTGGTATACAGAACTAGCTAAGGACTAGCTAGCTGGGAATGTCTAACCTCTGCAAGAGAGGGTAATGCACTCTGCCCCGCCCAAGAGAAATGAAGTAAGCTAAAATAAGACCAGTGCATGTTTTACTTTCCCTTAGTGGTGACTGGACAATCCGCTGCAAAAGACCTTTTAAAGTGTTAAAAAGCACAAGTGTCACTTTGAAAACTAAGAACCTGACCCACGCTATAACATTTTCATTGTTCAGATGCATGCAATGAAGAAGGAAGACTGAAGAAGAATTGATATATTTGAATTATGGTGTTAGATAAGACGCGCTTGTTCAGTGAAAAATAGAAAGATCCTCAATGGGATGTCTTGACACAGTGGTTGCAACAGTGGGCTCCAACATGGAATGATTATGAGGATGGCACAGGACCGGGCAGTGTTTTGTTCTGCGGTACATAGGATTGCTATGTGTTGGAACCGACTTGACAGCATCTAACAACAACATTGTTGTTGTTGTTAAGTGCTGTTGAGTTGGTGCTGACCCATAGTGACCCTGTATAGGGTTTCCAAGAAGCAGCTGGTGAGCTTGAACCACTGACCTTGCAGTTCAAACAGCTTTGCAGTCTGGAGCATTAACTCACAGCACCACACCAGGACTCCAACAACATTAGTGGTTGAATAATGACTTGGTCCCAGGAGCCCTGGTAGCATTGTGGGTTATGAGTTGGGCTGCTAACCTCAAGGTCAACTTTTGAAGCTACCAGGCACAGTATGGGAGACAGATGAGGCTTTCTGTTCCTATAAAGATTTACAGCCTTGGAAACCCTATACAGGTTCACTATGAGTCAAAACTGACTCCGCAGCACAGAACCACCACTACCAATGGTTTGGTCCAGAGAGGCAATTTCAAGTCCCTTAGGAGTCCTGGTGTGGCACTGTAGTATAAAGCACTAGACTGCAAAGTCAATTTGAACTGAAAGGTCAGCAGTTCAAACCCACCAGCCACTCCTCAGAAACCCTTAGAGGGTTGCTATGAGTTGGAACCAGTTTGACAGCACTTAACAACAATAGGGGTAGGGAGTCCTTGCGTGGCATTGTTCAAACCCACCAACTGCTCATTAGAAACCCTATACAGGGTTGCTGTGAGTTAGAATTGACTTGATGGCATTTAACAACAGGGAAAGGGAAGTAGGACTTTCGGTTTCTGAAGCTAATTTGGAACAGCAGCTGGGTAACTGTGAATTCAGCTATTTTCAAGGGAAGTCAGAGCCTAAGTCACAGGCTTATACTGATAGATAGGACCACAAGGCATACTTCTGGCTTCTACTGCTTCTTGATGATTGAGTCTAAAATTTGGGCAAAGAATCCCTCTGCTTGTTACACTTGCCCACGCTGCTTCCTCTCTGCCTTTTCTTTTTAATTGGATACCAATGTTCTTTATTATCCATGGAACTTCCAATTCAGGCACTTAGAAATGCTTTCATATTGAGAATTACAGGCAAAGCAAGCCATTTATTATTTTGTTTATTTTTCATAATTTAAAAGAAAACTTACAGTTTTATGTGGTTGAAAACATAGACACCAACTTTCTTCATGTAAATTTAAAAACAATGATGACATTCTTTGAGTTGTCAACCATTCACAACCTCCTTTTCTGAATTGTTCTTCTCCCATTGACAAACTCACTGCCCCATAGGTTTCTACTTAATCTTTTGAATTCCTGTTGTCAACTTGTTCCCATAAAGTTCTTAAAAGAGCAAAATGTTCAGGCAAACGTTCTAGTTAAGATAAATGGTTTGGTTTTAAGACTTTAGGGGATATTTCTGGGTTAAAGAGAAAAGGAAGATTTTAAAATCATTTCAGGTAACTGTGAATACGCTCTTTGATACTACATCCAAACCTGACATATGGTAGTTTCTTAAAGATTAGCTAAAATTAAGACTGAAGCCACATTAATAAACTTTTTGTACTATTACATTAAAATAAACCGATGTCTCTTACAGAGAATGGATTTTTTAGCTATGCATAACTTTGCAATATCTTTTGGAAAATACTGCTTCACCAAGTAATGCAGAGCTTCTAAAGTTGGCATATGACAATAAACAATAGCAAAAGGTTCACATTTGCCAATATCACTGCCTCTCATTTGATGAAAGGCTGCCAAGTTCATGGTTAGCCATAATCCTAATTTCTTCATACAAGCTTGCATTTTGTCATGGCAATAAATACTGTCAATTGGTTTTTGAAGTTAGAACATTCATTTGAGAATGAATTTAAATGCTTACATTTAAACAGTCCTTGTTTGTTAGTCATTCTTTCAAACAAAAATTGTCTGAAAAAAAGTGGCTAGGTCTACTTATAATTCAACCACACATCTGCAATTAAACTATCTTTGTATGTGCAGCAAAGCACAGTAACTGTCTGCCTCATTTTGTCACATGGATTCTAAAGAGATGTGTAATCTAGAGCCAAACTTTAATAAAAACAATGACCTCTTCATCAACTACATTCTTAAGTGAAACTGGAATTTAAAAAAATATATACAGATATGTCTTTAAAATTTTGATTTAAAATATATTTGATTTGGGCTAAGATCCTAGCAGTTTTACTCAAATTTTTTTTTTTTTTTTACCATGAGTGTAAATGTCAAAATAGTAAAAATGGAAATGAATATTTTAGTATTATTATACCTTTGAATTTTACTGAGCTAATGTTTCACAACTACTTAAGGTTTTGGTAGCTGTGTTATCATTTTTATTATTCTAAGTAGCGTTTTTTTGTTAAGAAAACAAAAATCCTCACCACTGGACCAATAAACAGCATTTTTATCAATGGAGAAGAGATTGAAGTTGTCAAGGACTTCATTCTTCTTGGATCAACTGTCAACTCTCGCAGAAGCAGTGGTCAAGAGATCAGACGACGTACTGCACTGGGCAAATCTGCTGCACAGGATCTTTTCAGAGTTCCTGTGCAGAGCAGAGATGTCAGCTTGAGGACTAGGGTGCGCCTGACCCAGGCAGGCCATGGTATTTTCAATAACCTCATATGGATGTGAAAGCTGGACAATGAATAAGGAAGATCGTAGAAGAATTGATGCCTTTGAGTTGTGGTGTTGGAGGAGAATACTGAAAGTGCCGTGGACTGCCAAAAGAACCAATAGATCTGTTTTGGAAGAAGTACAACCAGAGTGCTCCTTGGAGGCCAAGATGGCTAGGCTTCGTCTCTCCTACTTTGGACACATTGTCCAGAGAGAACAGTCGCTGGAGAAGGATGTCATGCTGGGTAAGGTGGAGGGTCAGAGAAAAAGAGGAAGACCCCCAACGAGATGGATCAGCCAGGTGGCATCATTGATGGCATCAAGTGTGGCAGCGGCAGTGAGGTTGGCCCAGGATCAGACATTGTTTCGTTCTGCTGTGCATGGGGTCGCTATGAGTTGGTTCCGACTCGATGGCACCTGACAACAACATCAACAACAAGTAGCTTTTTAACTCTAACTTTTTATTTCTTCCATGACCCACTTGTAGGGCCATTTAGTTTCCACGAATGTATTTATCTTTCCTTGTTCTTCTTTATTGAATTTTTTTTTTTTTTTTTTTGCTTCATTCTATTATGGTCAGAGAAGATATTTTGTACAGTTTCAATATTTTAAAATTTATTGAAGCTTTTTGATGTAAAGTAGTCTATTTGCTACTACCTATGATGTCGGTGTATCAACATAGCTAACATGGAGGGGTCGCATTTAAAACCTATGTCTTCTGACTGGATCATTTAATCCATTTATATTCATTACAATTACAATAGAGAAAAATTTACTTCAATCATTTTGTCATAAATTTTTTGGCTTTTGAGGTTGATGGTGTCATTTTTCCTTTTTATCTCCAGTGCTGAGTTTTTTAAAAACAGACTTTCCCCTTTTATTTTAGTGAGGCTTGGTTCCCCTCTTTACTTTGTGAGTAGACTTATATATTTTTATGGCTACAATGAAGTTTACAAATTTAACATCCCACATTTACAACATTATATACTGAAACCACCTTAATTTCCTTGGCATGTGAAAATTCCATTTCTACCCCCATCACTCCCTTTCTTGTTTTGATGTTACCATCAACTACAACTTTGTACCCTGGATTCCCTGTAATCACGTTTTAAGTTCATTTTATTGTACATATTCAGGTTATTGTTAATACTTTGAGAGAGGTTGGCTGGTCTAATTTGTTTTCTTTCTGGAGGACTCCTTTTACTATTTCCCTTAGGGCTAATGTGGTAGTTACAAATTCCCTTAATTTTTCTTTATCTGGAAATGTCTTAATTTCACCCTTGCTTTTGAATGAACATTTTGCTGGCTATATTAGTCTTGGTTGACAGTTTTGTGTTTTTTTCCAAGACTTTCAAGGGTATATGTCACCCCATTCCCTTCTTGCCTGCCTTGTTTCTTCAGAGAAATCAGCACTTAATCTTATTGCATCCCCTTTGTAGGTGGTATTTCACTTATCTCGTGCTGGCCTCAAGATTCTTTTTTATCTTTGTTTCTGAAAAGTTCAATTATAATGTGTCTTGGTGTTTTTCTCTTCGAGTTTAGCCTATATGGAATTCATTGAATTTCTTGGATGGAAATCTCTTAGTCTTTAAGGGTTTTGGGGAATTTTTCTGCTATTATTCTTCAAAAGTTTCTTCTAGACTTCATTCCTCTCTTCTCCTTCTGGAATTCCCATTGTTGTTGTTGTTGTTGTGAAGTGCCGTCGAGTCGGTTCCAACCCATAGCAACCCTGTATAGGGTTTTCAAGGAGCAGCTGGTGAGCTTGAACCGCCGACCTTGCAGTTCAAATGGCTTTGCAGTCTGGTGCATTAACTCACAGCGCCACACCAGGATTTAGGTGTATATAATTCCTCTTGATAGTGTCTAGCATAATCTTTATGTTCTCTTCAATTTTCTTTCCTCTATTTGTTCTTCAAATGGAGTAATCACAGAAGTTTTGTTATCTATGTCACTATTTCTTCTATTGTTTCTATTCTATTTTTGTGTTCTTCCATGGAATTGTTTATTTTATATTAAGCTCCAGAATTTCTACTTGTTTTTCACCTGATGTTTTCTCTCTTTATTGAGTTTCTCTTTTTGTTCTTGTATTGTATTGTTCCATGTTTTCCTTTATGTCATCGAGAAAACTTAATACCAGATTTCCAACATCTTTTTCAGGAATTTCATAGCAATGAATGCCTGAAACATTAAGTTTATCTTTCATTAGTGAATAAACAGAAAACATCCACTGTCCTGATGATTCACAAACCTCCATATCTTTTACAATTCCTTCTGGAAGTTTCTACTCATCTTTTTGTTCTTCAGAGTTAAGAGATACAAATGAGTTCTGAAACACGGCTAACTCTGCGCTTACACTGAAGTTCCGCACTTCAAGGAACCTACTGATGGTTTCCCTTGTTCTCTGCTGCCCCCACATGGCACACATTGGAGAAGCTGGATGGTTGGATCACACTGGAGCGTCTCTCACTAGTGACATTCCATCCACACCTGTTACTATTTGAGGGCTGTAGCTGAGGCTGCTGCTGTCTCCCGCCGATGGCCCGGGCGCCAGGATGTTCACTCCAGCATCGGTCTCCAAATCCACACCAGCACTGAAGGAAGAATTGGCAAATGGCCATCGAGACTGTTCACCTAGGAAGAGCTCTTCACTCAGCATGTCACAGAAGGGCAGTCCTGAGCATCTGAAGGTTATTTTAATGTTCTTGGAAAGAAATAATCTAAATTCACATTTACTAATGAGCCCTGGTGTGGCATTGTGGGCTAAAGCTTCAGACTGCAAAGTCAGTTGTTCAAGTTCACCAGCTGCTCCTTGGAAACCCCATACAGAGTCCCTATGGGTCGGAATCAACTCAACAGCACTTAACAATAACAACGAGTCTAAGATGGAATCCTGGTGTGGCACTCACTGTAGGATAAGCCACTAGACTGCTAACAATAAGCTCAGCTGTTCGAACCCAGCAGCCACTCCTCAGAATGACTATTGAGGGTCACTATGAGTCAGAACTGACACCATGGCACTTAACAACAACAACAATGAACCTAAGAAAGGCAGCTTTTCTTGGGAAACACAAATACTAATGTTGTAGAAAAGAGCTCTGGTAGCGTAGCTGTTATGAATCCGGCTGCTAATCTCAAGGTTAGCAGTTCAAAACTACCAGCTGTTCCATGGGAAAAAGATGAGACTTACTGCTCCCTTAAAGATTTACAGCCTCAGAAACCCTATGCAGGGTCGCTATGAGTCAGAACCGACTCCACAGCACATGACAACAACAATGTTGTAAATCAGTTCTGTAGTGTGCTCAGATAGTGTCAATGGATAACTGAGATGAAGCAAGAGGACAAGTCAGGGAGAGGAATAAAGGACGGGAGATAGCAGGATATAAGAGAGAGTCTCCCCACATAAGAAGAGAGACAGTGACAGACTGTGGAAAGGAAGGGGAAGAAGAGGTGAGGTGGGGAAAAGAGAAGACACTCCATAGTGTTTTGCAGTTTGGGAAGACACCATTCAAAGTCCATTTTAAGTCCATTTTCAGCAGCCACAGACCAGTAGCCAAACTGACTTAAATTAACCACATACCCAGAAAATTATTGTGCTGCTATGCAATTACAGATGACAAAAGTAGCTGTGGAATTTATTCTGGACTGCTTCACTCAAACATCATTCTACTGTCTCTGTCTGTGGGGAGCAAGGAAAGTTGAAAACAGCATTTCTCAGACTCTCTTGCAGCTAAGATTTTAGAACTGGATTGTTAGTTGCTGTTGAGTTAGCTCTAACTCCAGGTGACTTTATGTACAGGAAATGAATTGTTGCAAGGTTCCAGTACATTTTTTAATTGTCAATAGGCTTCAATCCATTGTTAGCTGTTATTTTGAAGTGCTTTCCAATATAGGACTCCTTTCTAGCACTATATCAAAAAATACTCTGTTGTAATCTGTAAAGTTTACATTGGCTAATTATTTAGATTAGTTTGTTTTCCTTTCTGTTGTACATAGAGTCATTGTGTGTCGGAATCAACTCAATGGCACCTAATAGCAGCTGCAACAATTTTTGGAAATAGATCGTTAGGCCTTTCTTCCTAGTCTTTCTCAACTTGAAAGCTCTATCAACCATGGTTATTGTTGCTCTTAGTTACCATCAAGTTGGTTCCATCTTATCGCAACTTTGTATATTGAAGCATTGCCCTGTCCTGAGCCATTGTAACAATGGGTATGTATGAGTCCATTTTTGTAGCTACTGTACAAATCCATCTCACTGAGGGTCTACCTCATTTTCACTAACCCTCTACCAAGCATGATGTTGTTTTCCAGTAATTGAGTCATCCTATTGATATGAGCTCTGGTAGCGTAGTGGTTACGAATCGGGCTGCGAACCTTAAGGTCAGCGGTTCGAAATTACCAGCCGCTCCACGGGAGAAAGATGAGGCTTTCTACTCCCGTAAAGATTTACACCCTCGGAAACCCTGTACAGGGTCGCTATGGGTCGGAACCGACTCAATGGCACTTAACAACAACAACAACATTGATATGTCCAAGCCATTTGAACTGCAAGGTCAGCAGTTCAAGCTCACCAGCTGCTCCTTGGAAACCCTATACAGGGTCATTATGGTTCAGAACTGACTCAACGGCACTTGACAACAACAACAATTGATATGTCCAAAGTAAGTGAGACAATGTCTTGCCATCTTTGCTTCCAAAGAACATTCTGGCTGTTCTTTCTCCATGATTGATTTGTTTGTTCTTCTGGCAGTCCAAGATACAAGAGTAAGTCAAAAAGTATTGCTACCAGGATTCCAGTTCATCCATGCATGAGTTTGTTCTAAATTAAATATGTTTAAATATGTTTCTCCAATCATCAGATAGCTGCATGCATGTTCTCTTAGTAATACGCTTATTTTAGACTCATTAATGTGCCTTTACAAAAAAAGGTTCTTTTCTGTGAGATCAGAGCTAATATCAAAAAACAAAAACAAAAACATTCAAGTGGACATCTTCCCAAATCATTAAAGTCATGCAACAAGTTTATCGGAATGCTGCCCCACATAAAACAAAAATTTTTAAATGGATCAAGCATTTTAAGGAAGATCAGGAAGACCTCAAAGACCAGAAGGAAGGCTCTCAATTTCAACTAACACTGTAGAATTCCCATTCCACTGATGTGATAGCTACTGAAGTTGAGCTCTCATATGGCTTTGCATCTTCAATTATAAGCAAACATCTTGACTTCAACAAGCTTTTGACTCAATGGGTGCCACAAGTATTGTGTGAAGATCAAGTAGCTCAAAGAAATGATCTTGTCATCAGTCTTTAAAGCAAAATCAAAGCTTAATGAAGTCAATTTTATGAAACCAACTAAGATGTTCAATAAACACTGAAAAAGTGTTTGTGATAAAGTGCTAGAAGCACTTATTTGCATATGTCAAGAAACTTAGAAGATACCTACCTGGTCAACAGACTGAAAGAAACCCATATTTGAGTGAGTTCTAAAGAAAAATGATCAAACAGAATGTATAAATCATTGAACAATACTATTACTATCACATGTTATCAGCATTTTGCTGAAGAGAATTCAAAACTGGCTGTAGGAAACTGCCAGAAGTAGAAGCTGGAGGCAGAAGAAGACATGGAATGAGGGACATGGAAAGCAGAGAATAAAAGAAAGATGTTTTATTAAATACGTGAGAGGATTAGACTGTGTGGGTCCTAACAAACTATGGATAGCATTGCAAAAATGGGAGTTCCAGAGCACTTAATTATACTTATGAATAATCTGTTTGTGGATCAAGAGGTGGTCATTGGAACAGAACAAGGAATACTATATGGTTTAAAATTGAAAAAGATGTAGTAGTTTGGTATTCAATCTGTAGGAGGACCAACTAATTCAAGAAACTGGACTGTTTGGAGAAGAATGTGACAACAGGATTGGGAGATTCATTAACAACTTTAGATATGCAGAGGACACAGACTTGTTTGCAGAAAGTGACAAATGACTTGACGCACTTACTATAAAAGACTTTATCTCAACATGAAGTCAAAAAAAAAATTCTCAAAACTGGACCAATAAGCAATTTCATGATAAAAGGATAAAATGTTGAAGTTGCCAAGGCTTTCTTTTACTTGAATCCACAATCAGTGCCCATGGAAGCAGCAATTAAGAAATAAAATGACATAGTGCATTGGGCAACTCTACTATAAAAGACCTTGTTAGAGTGTTAGGGAGCAAAGAAGTCACTTTGAGGACTAAGGTGCACCTGATCCAAGCCATGGTGTTATTTTGTTTTTATTTAAGGTTTTTATTGTTGATTGAGTGAAAGTTTACAGGGCACATCATCAGTTTCACATTCAACCATTCATACAAGCCATGGTGTTTTAAATCATCTCATTAGCATATAAAAACTTGAGATTGAAAAAAAAAAGACTGAAGAAGAATTGTTGCATCTGAATTGTGGTGTTGGTGAAGAACATTGAATATACAAAAGGATAAGGCAAAAAATATTGCTATAAAAAGCATAGAAACCGTTATTAAATAAGAATATCAAAATATGAAGCTATTGCTTCTCAACATAATTTCCATCTAGGTCTAAAAACTTTTGAATGGGAAACTTCCATCTGTGTAACCTATTCTCAAAGAATTCTGTGTCTTGGAATTCTCAAGGAATAATCTTGATAGCTTTTATCAAAGGACACAGATGTTACAGGGGTTTTATTATGAAGAAGTTTTAAGAAACTTGAAAAATGTATCAATGAGAAAAAGACCAGAAAAGTTGCAAATTAGGAATTTTCCCTCCCATCCCAACATGCACTAGTTTAATCTTCTGGAAGTAGTTAGGGCTGTCCTAAGAGAATTTTGTTGGGATACCTTGTTCCATTAACCTTACTGCCCCAATCTTGCCTCTTCAGACATCTTTTCTGTACCTCAAACCCAAAGACCACATTGAAAAGGAACACAACTTGAGTCTCTTGCAGATGCAAAAGTTGTGATTTTGATGTGGTGTAAATTGAAGAGTACAGAATTCTTCAGGATGTATTCTTGCCTGCCCAAAGTGATTTTCTAAAAATTGTGTGTTCAGAAACATGGAGGAAAGAGTAAGGCAGGTAGGGAAATATCAAGTAGGTCCCCCAGGCCGTGGCCTTTGGGCCTCAGACAATGAAAGGGAGGACAAGTAACTGAGAAATTACTAGGGTTATTTCTGGTTGAATTGCAAGTCCCTACCAATCACAGGGGAGTCCTGGTATGGCGCTGTAGGATAAGCACTAGACTGTCAACCACAAGGTCACTGCTTAAACCCACCAGCAGCTTCTTGGAAACACTATACAGGGTAGCTATGAGTCAGAACCGACTCACAGGCCCTTAACAACAATAACACCAGTCACAAGGAGCCCTGGTGTGATGCTAGGTGATAAGCACTGGACTGCTAACTGCAGGCAGTTTTAACCCACCGGCCACTCTCCAAAACCGTATACAGCAGGGGTGGGAAAAAATTTTTTTCTGCCAAGGGCTATTTGCATACTTATAATATCATTTGTGGGCCATACAAAATGATCACCTTAAAATTTAGCCTGCTGTTTTTGGTCAAACATTTAATTAATTCACCCTTATCCCACAATGTGCTTCAAACTCACCTGCTGCTCCTTGGAAACCCTATACAGGGTTGCTATGAGTCAAGGACTCAAAGGCGCTTAACAACAAGAAGAATGTGATGGCTGAAATTGTGATTGCCTTGGCAGGGCCAGACCAAATAATTAAGCAGGCCTGATGGCACTTCACAACAACAACAATATAGTAATACCTGGAGTCCTTTTGTGGCACTGTGAGCTAATGAGTCAGACTGCAAAGTCGCTTGAACTGCAAGTTCGGTGGTTCAAGCTCACCTTCTGCTCCTTGGAAACCCTATAAAGTGTCCCTATGGGTTGGAATCGACTCAGAGACACGCAACAACAATAGTAATACCTGGTGTGGTGCTGTGGGTTAATGTGCCAGATTGCAAAGCCGTTTGAACTGCTAGGTTGGTGGTTCAAGCTCACCAGCTGCTCCTCGGAAACCCTATACAGGGTCTCTATGGGTCGGAACCGACTGGACCGCACTTCACAGCAGCAACATAGTAATTCCACCCGGAATGCTCCTGATCTCATCTGATCTCGGAAGCTAAGCAGGGTCAGGCCTGTTTAGTACTTGGATGGGAGACCACCTGGGAATACCTGGTGCTGTAAGCTTTGCTTTGGAGTCCTGGTGTGGTGCTGTGGGTTAATTCACCAGACTGCAAAGTCGTTTGAATGGCAAGGTCGGCGGTTCAAGCTCATCAGCTGGTCCTCAGAAACCCTATACAGGGTCGCTATGGGTAGGAATCGACTCAACAGCGCTTAACAACAACAACAACAACATAGTGTGGCACAGCAGGATGATGCAATGGACCACAAAGTCAGTGTGAACCAAAAGGTCAAAGGTTCAAACGTACCAGCCGCTCCTCGGAAACCCTACGCAGGGTCGCTATGGGTGGGAACTGACTCGATGGCACTTAACAACTTAGGGCGGTTTAAACTCACCAGCAGATCCTTGAAAACCCTATACATGGTTACTATGGGTCGGAACCAACTCGACAGCACTTAACAACAACAACATAGGACCTATGGGCAGGATGTTCCCCACTCCTGCTATACAGGGTCGTTATGAGTCCTAACCGAGGACAGCACACAGCAACCACCATTACCTTCTCATGGTAATGGGTAGTTGAAACTGACTATGGCCACTAGATGGCAGCAAAGTCAGCCAACGTTGAATAGATTTGCAATATCAGATCTCTGGAGCTATCTGCCAACTGGCCTTGTGAGGGCTCACTACATTTTAAATTCAAAAATTATGTGACCCTGCATAGTAGATGATTGAAGTTTGGACCCAGCATAGAACATTTTTGGGGTACAAAAAAAACCCCAAGTGTCCAGTTGATTCTGACTCATAGCCACTCATAGCGGTTCCAACTCATAGCGACCCTGTATTAGGGTTTCTGACTAGCAGGTGCTGGGTTTGAACCTTAAACCTTGTGGTTTGTGGTCCAGTGCTTATCCTACAGCACCACACCAGGACTCCAATAATACAGAGTAGAACTTCTCCATACTGTTTCTGAGGTTGTAAATCTTTACAGAAGTTGACTGCCTCATCTTTCTTCCGTGGAGTACATTTGAAATTCCAACCTTACAGCTAGTAGCCCATAGCTTCGTCCACTATGACACCAGAGCCCCTTTTCTAGATAACAAGTGCCATTATTCTTACTTTTCAGAGAATTGAAATAAACCTCTTTGGGACTGTCTTGCCAACTGCCCTCTGCCCGAGTGCTTCCAATCCAGTCTCTGGGGATGGCATGGACTTGGCATCTGTAACCTGCCCCCTTGGACCTAGCTGACTGGAACAGTGTGAGGAACCAATTCACCTGTGTCTGTCCCCTTTTCTCTTGGTCTAAGAAAGTCCTCATAATACGGGGATCGTGGAAGGAAGGCCCAGAGTTGCTCTTTATCCTTCCTGAGCCTTGATTTTTAAAAACATTTCCTTAGGTTTTGTGAAATAATGTTTTTCTTTAAAAAGTATATATTTATTTTGTCATTGTTGTTAAGTGCCATTGAGTCAGTTCCGACTCATAACCACCCACTATAGAGTTTCCAAGGAGTAGCTGAGGTGTTTGAACCACTGACCTTGAGGTTCAAACCAACCTTGAGGTCGAGTGCTTATCCTATGATACCACACCAGGACTCCTATCTTTATATACGTATGCGTATTTATAACTAAGTTTCAAAACCTCCACACTGTTGGCATTTTAGGCCAGATAATTTAGACCAGAAAAAGAGGAAGCCCCTTAACATGTTGGACTGACACAGTGGCTCCAACAATGGGCACAGATGTAGTAATGATTGTGGGAATATCACAGGACTGGGTAGTGTTTCGTTCTGTCGTACATAGCAGGGTCTTTGTGAGTCAAAAATCAATTTAATTGTAGATTGTTTAGTAGCATCCTTGGTAGATGCCAATAACACTCTCCCAGTTATGACAACCAAAAAATACCTTCAGACATTGCCAAATGTCCCCTGGGTAAGGGGAGAGGGGAAACTTCCCCTCATTTAGAACGCCTCTTATCCTCTGACTTAGTATTTGTTTCTTGCAGCCAAAAATTTGTCAGCTAAGACAATGAGGAAATGAAGGCATGAAGAAATTCCATGAACTGCCTAAGTGTGAGTTAGTGGCAGAAGCAGGACTAGATAACAGGACTCCTAACACTGGGCTTTCTATAATGTTCCACACAAGAACTCCTTTGTAAGGGTTTTAACCACCCCAACTTGCTTACTATTTGCTTTCTAGTACATTAGACATGCATTAAGAGGTTATGTTTATTGAAGGAAAACACCACTGACTACATTCCATTATTGGTCTGGGATACCAAAATGAGTCAAGTGGGTGAAGATCGTGGTCAGTCTGTCTTCACAGGAAATGAGAGCAGTGCAGGCTTGTTGCTAGGGAAGGCATTGTAATGATAAGAGGACTAGTTCAAAGAAGGCACATCATCAGCTGACTCTGGAACACTGTCTATCAAGATCTGAAATAGATTTAGCACTTTAAGTTTGTCTTCTTTATGGTCCCATGGTTTTGAAGGTCACTCAACCTCACTCAAGTCCTTGTAGGATGGTAGACATCACTTTTCTTTCATTCAGAACTTGAGTTGGCTGTAGAAGCATTTGTGGATCAGGAGGAATAAGAATATCAGACAGTTCTGTGTAATATGAAGCAAATGTGACTTGATGAAAAAAAAATTTCTAAATTCATGCCCAATGAACTTCATTCATCTTGACTGCAGTTTTATATGTTTTGACGAATTCGTAGAGTCCTATAACAACCATTAAAATCAAGTAACAGAGCAGTCTTAACAACACAAACTATATCCTCAAATTGTCTCTTTTTAGTCAAGCCCTGTCCTGCCAACCTTGGACAACGTAATCTGTTCTCTGCCACTGTAGTTTTGCCTTTTCCCAAATGTCATGTAATTTGAATCACACAGTGGTAACATTCGGAGTCTGGTTTATTTACTTAGCAAATATATTTGAGATTCATCCACGTTGTTGCTTGTATCAACAGTTTCTCCTTGCGATTACTGAGTGAGTGTTCCATTGTATCGAGTGCTGATGTTGCACCGTAGGATAAGCAGTGGAATGCTAACTGGAAGGTAGGTGTTTCAAATCTACCAGCCACTCCTTGGCAACCCTATACAGCATCGCTATGAGCCATAACTGACTCAACGGCACTTAACAACAACAACAATATTCCATTGTATGAATGTATCTATTCGCCAGTCAAAAGACACTGGGGCTATTTCCAATTTTTGGAGTTATGAATAAAATAGAAATCTTTTTAGGTATTTTTTGTGAACATAATAGTTCATTACTCTTGGGCAAATATTGAGAAATAAGATTGCTGGGTCACCTGGTAAGTATATATTTAAGTTTGTAATAAACTACAAGCTTGGATTCCAAAGCAGCTGGGTCATTTTGTGGTCCCACCAGACATATCTGAAGGTTTGAATTGCTTCTCATCCTTAATACTGTGTGTCTGTTTTTACATTTTCTTTGGTCATTCTATAATGTATTTGTAGTGATACTTTGATTTTGATTTGCATTTTCCTAATGACTAGTGATGCTTAGTGTTATTTCATTTGGTGAAATGTTGACTGAAACATTTTACCCATTTTACAAATGTGATTGCTTTTCTTCATTGTTAAGTCTTGAGTATTCTTTATATATTCTGCGTAAGGCTCTTTGTCAGATTGACAAATTTTGTTCATGGTGTTGTTTCTGATCATTTCAATCCAGGATGTTTTGAGAATATCAAATATGTTTCATTAATAATGGTAACTCTTTGAGTCTTTTATTCAACTCTTGTCTGCAATGGTTTGCAAACATTTTCTTTCATTCTCCTCTTCAGCACTGCCCACAGGAACACACCCACACACCCAAGCACCACAAAACAGATTTCCTGTGTCACTCTGAATTCTCATACCTCCCTTTCCAGGCTCCTTCCAAAGATCATAAAAGTCACATTTTCCAAAGTAGCTTTTCTCACTCAGAGGAAAGTGCTGGAAGATTGGAATGGCCAGTGTTATTTTTATGGCAATAGACTCAAAAAGCCATTCTCTTGCGTCAGATTTGAAGTCAGTCCATTTCAAAGTCAATACAGCAAGGAAATGTCCAGAGAAAGTGATACAAAAATGGTGGAATTCAAGATTTGAAGAAGAAAAAAATATGATTTGTTCTTGAGCACATGAAGTAAATTCAATTCTTTCATTTCATTGTATTCCACATTGGAAGATTTATTTTCTAAATGTACTCCATGTTGTTGTTATTCCGACTCACAACACCGTGTATAGGGCTTCTGAGACTGTAAATCTTTGCAGGGGCAGAAAGTCTTATCTTTCTCCTGTGGGGAATCTGGTGGGCTCAAACTACCAACCTTGTGGTTTGTAGCTTGTTGCTTATCCTACAGAGCCGCCACTCCCTCTATCCCATGGCAGTTTGCTATAAAACAAGTAGGTTGTTTTATGCCTGATGGATTTCCATTTATTATATACATTAAGTTGAACGAAATGATTCTCTTAGATTGTAACCCAACCTAAACATTGCAAGCTATTCACCTTGAGAAAGTTTCTTATTCTATAAGGTATGTCGCCTAGTGAAATTTGGAACTTGGAGTGAATCCCATGTGTCATGGTGGTATCAGTCAGCTGAGTCATCCACCCATGGTTCCCCTTCCTCTGCTTCCTGTTTGCATCTTCAGCCTCCACACTTACTCTTGCAGGACTTAGTTCATCTTTCAGTGACTTTAGGCTAGAAAACAAAATATGCACATGTAGTAGGAAAAAGAAAGCAGAATGATGGTGTAAACCAACGGTAATGCACTCTGATGCTAACGAGAAGGTTAGCGGTTTGAGTCCATCCAGTTGTTCTGCAGAAGAAAGTCGTGGTGAGCTATCCCCAAACTCAGCCATTGACAAGCCTATGGGGCACAGTTCTACTCTGTCACACATGGGCTTGCCATCAGTAAGTTTACTCGATGGCAATTAGTAGCTTTTATGAGCAGTGAAATCTAAGTGCAGAGCTGCTGTAAGAATTGTTGATGGTTTGTGTCTGGTCCCAGGTAATACAAAGGCACCAGGATTATTTACAGTTGTATACAAAATAAAGCCTCACGTTTCTGCAAGCACTATGGTGGTGATGGTTATGTGCCATGGAGTCGGTCCTGACTCATTGCAACCCTGCATAGGGTTTCCAAGGCTGTAAATCTTTATGGGAGCTGAAAGCCTCGTCTTTCTCCTACAGAACCGCTGGTAGTTTTGAACTGCTGACCGTGAGATTAGCAGCCCGATTCGTAACCACTGTGTTTACGGGGGAGTAAAAAGGGAACTCCTAAAACATTTCAGTCTGCTGATAAAGGCTTTGAAGGGGAAACAGAGCTGCAGGGTCTCAGTGGCAGAGCATGGGGGAAATTCTGCCTCCTGCCACAGCATGAGCACTAGCCTGAAAGTGACAGAGAGGCTGGTAAATGGCATGATTTGATTAAAAAAAAAAAGTAAAGTCTCAATAATTTTCCACAAGTCAAGAGCTCGGCATAAGACATTGCAATTTTAAAAAATTCAATTTGATTTTTATTTTGTGGCTTTTAGAATGAATCCTTCTATCAAACTTGAAAACAATTTTTAACAGAATTGAAAAATGTTGCATTAAAGAATTTCACACACTTCATAACCCTCAACTACATGACACAGCCGATCTGTCCAAAACATTCTGCTGTATAATTTTTCTGCGTCTTAAGGTGTCTCACCTCTGTCTCATTCATCCTCCCTAAGCCCCTCTCCATCCCCACCCCACCCCTGAACACAGCTAAAATACTTAGCAAAACAACTGGCCCAATTCTGAATTTTTCCTTCTTCCAGTACTTGACTTTCAGCAGCGTAGTGCATTTTTAAAACAGCATATATACATATTTGAGACAGAGGAACAACACGTCTGTTTCTGGAGGCGTTTTTTTCTTCTTTTGATTGTCCCAAGTTAGTTGAGAAAGTACCCTCTGCTCTCATTGGTACTGGCGTCAACAAAACAAGGCGACCACCAGCCATCTGTCCTGACTTTCATCAGTCAGGGTAGCCTGGAGTACAACAACCCCATCAGTCTGCTCAGAGTGCCCTTCTGGAGGGACCATTAGGATTGCTATCTGTTCTTATCTTTAGTGCTGCTGCTCTGTTCTAGCTTCTCATGACCTTTCCACGTCAAACACCCCCTCATCCCCCACAGTTGTGCCCCTGCATGCATTGGACTGCGGGTTGGCTATCTTCTCTTTCAGTTTAGTCTTGTCTATCCTACAACTTGGAGTCCTGGTATGACACTGTGGGATGAAGTACTGGACCACAAGGTCAGTTTGAACCACAAGGTCAGTAGTTCAAACTCACCAGCCGCTCCTTGGAAATGAATAAGATATGAATCAGAAATAACTCAACAGAAATGTTGTGGTTGTTGTTAAGTTGACTCTGTATAGCATTTCTGAGGAGCAACTGGTAGGTTTGAACTGCCAACGTTGTGATAAACTCACTAGCTGCTCCTTGGAAACCCTATATAGGGTTCCTATGAACTGGAACTGACTAGACGCCACTAAACAACAGTAGCAACAGCAACAATCCCACATCTTACAGAGGTTCTGCTCCCCAAATGGCAGGTAGATGCCATCTTTCTTGATTTCAACTTTATGATTTCCCCTTATTATTTCTGGGGTAGTGCTTTGGTCATTTGGGTGGAAATTTGGAAGAAGGGGTGGTTAAGCCATGAGAATCCACTTTTGTTTTGTTTTCTTTTTCTTTTTTTAGCTTTTTGTGTGAATTGGGTGAAGGTTTACAGACAAGCTCATCAGCTTTACATTTAATAAATTATACACTTTGTTTCATCTCAGTGATTACACTCCTCTCACAACAAGAACAGTTATCCTGTTTCCTCCCTGTGGCTCCCCATTTACATTTTATGTTTCACAAATGAACAAAGCAAAAACATTTGACATTTCCTTACAAAACAATATATTCATTCAAATGTCCAAAGGGCATATTCTGCCAGCCAGCCTCCTGCCCACATGTACAGGCAGTTTTTCTCAATCCATAGGCCTAGAACTCCAAGCTGCTCTGTCTCTCCATGCCACCACCTCTGCCACCATCTCTGCTGTCACCATTTTTCTAGGTAGGGATTTCACACCCCACTCATGCTTTTCCTTCTCGATGGTCCTGGGATCATCATCCCCATCACTCCCATCCCCTTTCATCAGGTCCATCTGAAAAAAAAAGAAAAGAAAAACTCTTCAGTGGGTATTCTACTTTACCCTCCTCATCCTGAAACTAAGCACACTCATGAAGATTTGCAATCCAGCCACTTCATGACTTTGTAGCTCCCCCATTGTTGCTAGCCAGTGTCTAAATTTCTCGTCCCTATCAACCCAGTACCCTGAAGAAACAAGATTGTTATTTGATATGAGGAATCCTTGATGTGAAGAATCCTTCCATTTCAGTTGGAATTTTGGGTCACTGCATTCATAAGCAAAAGTCTAGTTCAAATTGTTGCAATTTGCACTTGTTCACAGTATAAAGCATCTTTCTCTTCCTCAGATGGAGTTCTGGTCAATTAGCCATCCCAGCTAAGTCAAATGAGTACTAGCTGCAAGTTTAAGAGTTCACACACACCTCCCTGTAATTCAGACCAGCTGGCCGATTCACTCTCAGCCCTAGTCCCATGAGGTTAGGTCAGTGCTCATGGAAGAACCCAACTTTCTTGATGTCCACTTAGATACACTTTCTACTATGTTATGCTGTCTGCTTATGGCCAGAGCTAGGAAAGATATGGTCAAACGTTAGTGACCTACCATAGGGCAGCGGTAAATACACAGTCCATAGGCTACCACTTCCTCCTACCTTTTTCTTTGCAAACATTGATAATCAGTTGTTACACTCTTTCTACTGAGCCTGTGCTGGGCATTACTTCCATTCAGAAGGAGTTCTCATGCAAGATGGAACCTTTTTGCCTTCCTTTCAAAGGCCAGCTGCCCACTTCTCTTTCACCTTCCCTGGGGAAACTGTATATGTGTGTATATACATTGTTGTTGTTATGTGCAGTGGAGTCGGTTCCAACTCATAGCGGCCTTGTACAGGGTTTCTGAGGCTGTAAATCTTTACGGGAGCAGAAAGCCTCATCTTTCTCCCGCGGAACAGCTGGTAGTTTCGAACTGCTGACCTTGAGGTTAGCAGCCCGATTCATAACCACTACGCTACCAGAGCTCCTTGTGTATATACATAGGCACACATATAAACATGCACACACCATCACGACCACCATCACTGAGTAAAAGTTGACTGTACAGGAAATACTATCTACAACTGAAAGCATCAGAAGTCACTCAGTTCTTTCCCTTCATTAACTGATAAAATGACCGTGCTGGGGAAATGTAGGGGCAGGGTCTGTCTGGGAGGGAATGTGTACGTGTGTGGTGTAACATCTGTGTAGTATCATTCCGCTGCCTTCAAAGTAGTAACTAACTAACAGGTCTGGAAATGCAGGCCTGGGAAAATTAACAAGTTGAAGTTCAGGGCAATGGCATATGTGTGAAAAAAAAAAAAAAAGGACATAAAAGAAAAATTAAGCCTAAATGAATTTTTCCTTTTTTAAAAACCTAATAGAATCCTGAGTTGTTAAGTACTATCAACTCGGTTTCAACACATAGCGACACTGTATAGGGTTTCTGAGGAGCAGCTGATGAGCTTGAACTTTGCAGTTCAAATGGCTTTGCAGTCTGGCACATCAACCCAGAGTACCACACCAGGACACCAGCCATGGTATTTTCAATAACCTCATATGTATGTGAAAGTTAGATAGTTAATAAGGAAGACCGTAGAAGAATTGATGCTTTTGAGTTATGGTGTTGGAGGAGAATATTGAAAGTGCCAATGGGGGCTGCCAAAAGAACCAATAGGTCTGTTTTAGAGGAAGTACAGCCAGAGTGCTCCTTGGAGGCCAGGATGGTCAGACTTCGTCTCTCATACTTCGGACATATTGTTAGGAGGGACCAGTCACTGGAGAAGGATATCATGTTTGGTAAGGTGAAGGGTCAGAGAAAAAGAGGAAGACCCCCAGTGAGATGGACTGGCAAAGTGCCAACATCAGTGGGGTCAAACATGGTAACAATTGTGAGACTGGCCCAGGACTAGGAAGTGTTTTGTTCTGTTGTGCATAGGGTCGCTATGAGTCAGTACTGACTCGGTGGCACCTAACAACAACAACAAATAGAATACTGAAAAAGATGTTTTATTATAAAAAATTCCAGACAGCAACACAGTGAGTCTGTACACTGAACTTCCATCCCTGTCACTGAAATTGAACAATGATCCAGATTTTGTCATGTTTTGTATCATCTATTCCTTTCTTTCTTTTCTTTGCTGAGATATTTTAAAGCAAATCGCAGATAGTATGTAATTTTACTTTTTGTGCTTGAGTATGCATCTTTAAGAATGTACATATTTTATTTTCTAACCACATAGTCATGATCACATCTAACAAAACGGATCAATGTTTTCTGGGTGTCATCTAATCCCCTCTCTATAGCTAAGTTGACTCCCCTTTTAATAAAATCTTTTTATCAGGATGCAGAATAAGAGACATAGATCACAATCTGCGTTCCAGGTCTACTGCAAGCATTGATCACACTCACAGTAGGGATTTCTGGTTAACATGGGCTACAGTAAAGCTGATTGTATCAGGCTAATCATAACTAGTCCAGAAGACCAGTAAAAGCCCAGCAGCTGATTATAATTCTACATTGTTAGACTAGACAATGACTTGTAATCTTCTTAAAATCTAGTGCTTGATTGTAGGGGCCAGTTCTAGAGTGCTGGTTTAAATAGGATGCTTGAAGTCTCTGTACTGTATAAGCCTAAATACATTTTATTGCCCTAGTGTTTGGCAGCAAAAATCCAATCAGGCCCAAACTCTAGAACTGGCCCCTAAAATCAAACACTGGACTTTAAGGAGACTACAAGAGGAGTCCTAGTGTGGTGCTGTAGGATAAACACTGGACTGCTAACCGAAAGTCAGTGGCTCAAACCCACCAGCTGCTCCTTGGGAACCTTACACAGGTTCTATGAATCAGAACCGACAACAACAACATTGAATCCTGATGTAGTGCTTGTAGGAGAAACACTGCACTGATAGTCATCTCAAACTCTCCAGTAACTCTTTGGAAACCCTATACAAGGTAGTTTGAGTATTTAACAGTATTTAACACTCAACAGTGTTTAACAGCAACAACAGCAATGCTTCAAGCATTCTGATTTATTTATGATTGCCAATGACCATTTTGGAGTCTTGGTGTGACCCTGTAGATATACACTCAACTGCAAGTTTAGTTTAAATTGCAAAATCGGTGGTTGAAACTCACTAGCCTTTCCTTGGAAACCCTATACAATGTTGCTATGGGTCAGAACCTACTCAACAGCACTTAACAACAACAATGACATTTTCCAAACATCTTGCCTAGAACAAACGATGAGCTTCCATACTGGGCACACGTAGTGTGTACTGAGCTGAGTTCACTGTGCTAATTGTCCCACAGTTTGCATGATGCCAATGGTTTTTCCTTACATTAATGTCTGGGAAAGCTTTGCTGTACAGTTAAACAGCTACCTTGCCAACCCCGGGGAAAATTTACCACCTGATTGCTAAATTTACACTTCACCTTATTAAGGGGAGAGCGGGGGCAGGGGCAGGAGTAGGGGGGTGGGTGGGGGGAGGCAGCTCCCGGGCACTGTTTCATAGGAAGCGTTCACAATTCTGCAAACTTCTTGTTATTACACTTAGTTTCCTGTTATGCAGAGATAGGCAACAGCAGTGAGGGCCGGGCCAAGTGTTGCAACTGATGGAGACACACTGACCCACAAGACGCAACTGTGTTCTCAATTCCTCACAAAGACATGCAGGCCCCAAAGAGTGACTACCAGAGGGGAGGCCCTGAATAGACACCCTAGGTCAAGGGAATGTATCAGAATGTAGACGGCCCTGCAAGTCTTGTTGTCAGCTCTGATTTCAAAATTACCGGAGGGGAAAGAAGAAACAGAAAGTCAATTCTCTCTCTCTCTCTCTCTCTCTCTCTCTCTCTCTCTGCATTTCATATTGTAACTGAGTTCTTCCTGCAGAAGACAAAACAATGAAGGCAGTTTCTTCTGGCCATTGTTGTTGTTAAGTGCCACTCAGTTGGTTCCAACTCACAGCGACTCTATATAAGGTTTGCGAGGCTGTAAATCTTTATGGAAGCAGAAAGCTTCATCTTTCTCTCATGAAGCGGTGAGTGGGCTTGAACCACTTGTGGTTAGCAGTCCAGTGTTTATTCTATAGGGCCACAGTGCTATAAAAGATGGGAACATTAAGCCGACTCAGTTCCTGGCTATTGAAGAAGGCACTCAGTAAACATAATTCAGCTGTTTCTATTAATCAGGTTTCATTAACTTGTATCCAGAACAAGAGTCTTGGGAAGGCTGATGTGGTTTAATTTCAGGGACCACAGAGAAAGCCCCTTTGTTCTCTTCAGCGGTACAACTTGTTACCTTCTGCAGGGGGCAAAGTGTTTTGCGCCAAACTTAAAAATGCAACTTAGAATGAAAACAGAAACAACCCGCAGGGGAGTAATCACCAGATAAATGTACCCTGTCTAAAATGCCAGGTTTTAAAAGTATAAAGGTTTGAAAAGTCCCCTGACCATCTAAATGCTGGGTACTTTAGAATGGAGAGCAGTTTGTCTGCGAGGCAGAAGGATAAAGTAAGTGAGCTTGTTGTTGTTGTGATGAGCCATTAAGTTGGTACAAACTCATAGCGACGTTATGCGCAACAGAACAAAACACTGCCTTGTCCTGGGCTAACCTCACAATTGTTGTCACACTTGAGCCCATTGATGCTGCCACTTTACCAATCCATCTCACAGGGGTCTTCCCCTTTTTCTCTGTCCCATCCCTCTGACAATACGTCCAAAATATGAGACCCAAAGTCTGTCCATCCTGGCCTCCAAGGAACATTCTGGCGATCCTTTGTCCAACACATCTATTCGTTCTTTTGGCAGCCCATGGTACTTTCAATATATAAATTTCCTAATTTTCCTCTGGGTGGGAACTGAGTGCTATCTTCCTACAGCCTGATACCTGGACAGGTAGAGATTGTGAGTGGAGTGTGAGCATGAGGAACAATGTTCGCATGCATGTGTGCAAAGCCTGGGTGAGCAAGGGTGCACAGTTTAGGATCCATGCTTATCATTTCTAAAAAGGCTGTGATGCTGGGATCTACTGTTCCCAGGGTTCCCAGTGGTTCCTTCGCAGCCTGCAGGGAGGTCCACACAGAATTGTCTTTCTTCCTTCTACACCTCAGTTATACTTGGCTTTGATCAGAAACCATACCAGTTGCTGTGTCAAACTGATCCCGACTTGTGGTGATCCCATGTGTGTCAGGGCAGAACTATGCTCCATAGGGTTTTCAGTGGCTGATATTTTAGCTATTGATCACTAGGCCTGACATCTCTGGGTGGACTTGAACCTGCAACCTTTTACCTAGCAGTCAAGCGTGTTAACTGTTTACACCACCCAGGGATTCTCAGAGTCTTTTAAGCCACCCACTGGCTTAATTCCAACTCACAGCATCTTTCTCCCTCAGAGCAGCTGGTGGGTGTGAACCACTGGCCTTGTGGTTAGCAGCCCAATGCTTAATGAGCTTGGGAAGAGCCTGGGTAAGACATCAGGGGATTGCGTAATATGTCCATTTGCCTGTGGGGTGTCAGCACAGCCACAGTGGTGGGCCTGAGGTTTCAGTACCATTTCTGTCTTTGTTTTTCAAGGTTTGTGGAACTTTGAAGAACACATGGTGGGTGGAAAAAGTAGCATGATGCTGTTTGTGCACAACATTGAGGCAACGTGGGTGGAGGCTAAGGGAGGTACATCATGAGACAGGTTAGGGATAGTGAGAGGGTGGTCCTGGCTCTTCTGTCCACTTGACTCTCTAACCTTGTGAATTGATTCCCAGCTATGGAGATTTGATTTTTACCACACGAATGTGTGCTTTTTGGGGTGCTGTGTGGCCTAGGTATGGACATTGGACTTTGAAATCAGACTTCTAGGTGGGTAACTGGAACATACCATTTCATCTCTCTGAGCCTCATTTCCTCATCTGTACAGTGAGGGTGGCAATAATGGTACTTAGCATCTGATTATTGAGTATTAGATTAGATAAGACATGGCAAATAAGGTTTTTGCATAGCAGTCAATGAATAAATAATTATTGAATTTTACTATTACTGTTTGGAGTCCTGGTGTGGCACTGTATGTAGGATAAGCACTAGACTGCCAGGTCAGTTTGAAGCACAAGGTCCACAGTTTAAACACACCAGCCTCTCCTTTGAAATCCTAAATAGGGTCAACATGAATCAGAAATAACTCGACAGAAATATTGTGACCCTATATAGGGTTTCTGAGGAGTGACTGGTAGGTTTGAACTGCCAACCTTGTGGTTAGCAGTCCAGTGATTATCTTACAGAGCCACACCAGGACCCCATTATTAGGCGATGGATTGCATCTTCTGTGCCACTCTGCTTGAGTGGCACAAGTGGACGTATCTAGGACCCTCATAAACCAATAAATTGGCCATTCTTTGTTGCGACTATGCGATGCTTTGATGTTGGCTCTCATTTCTTTGTAAAATTTTAATTTTATCCACTGAACAAATATTTAGTGAGAACCATTAAAGGGCCAGGCACTCTTGTAGAAGGTGAGAGATATCAGTGAAGAAAATTTACAAAAATCCCTGTCGAGGTGGCATCTCCTGTCTGATGGTTGAGTATTCATTATGCATTCCCCATAGATGGAGGGAACTGTTTGCTCATTCTGATTTTACCAGAAAGACAGCCTCAGATAGGTGCTAATCTCTCCTTAACACTCTGTAGTTAATGACTGATTACGAATCCCCCTCTCACACCCTTTCTCCATGTGTTTCCTAGTTCCATTCCTCCTTCTTCCCTATCCCTTTCTGCCTTCTCAACTTTGTCCTTGGGCAAATGCTGATTTCAAATTGTTGATTGTTCTAAGAAGTGAGCACCTCCCTAGGATTATTGTTTGCCTTATGAATCTGATTATTGTTTGGCTGAAAATTGAGTCATGGAGGCTAAGTTCTGTTCTAGGCTTGAAGGGTGGCTAAGAGCCACAGTCTCCCTGCTTTAACTAGCCTCTATCTGAACAATGAGCTTTGTCTTTTTTTATGATTTGAAGTTTTGCTCCACATTATTCTCCCATGTTATCCAGGACCTTCTAATGTGATCCGTTTCAGAGTGGTCAGTAGGTAGGGGTAGCTTGCAGCCATCGAGCCTCGTATGTGAAGGCTGAGGTTCACATAGTTCATTAAAACTGGGAGCTAATTGTTTCCTTGTACCTTTGGTTTTCTTCACTCTGCTTTGCTTTGCATGGGAGATGCCAACATTTGCAGCTTAGATGGCCACTTTTAAGTTGTTAAGACCTCCATCGTGACTAACTAAACTAGGAGTAGAACATCTGTGAGTACATTTATGATGATACTCATCAGGAGTGACTTCTTTACAAGATAAGGCCAGTGGACGAACTTAACCAGTTATAGCAGCTCCATTTTATTTGCCATTTCCTGCAGAGGTAAAGAAAGGTGAGAGGAACAGAGGAAGCTGGAAGCAGACTTGCTGGTGGACGGCCATTGATCTGTCCTGACTTCTCATTTTTGCTGGGGTCACTGGTCTAGCCTCAAGTCATCCCTGTCTGTCGCTAGAATTTGGTCACCTAGAGTATGTCCAGTCTCAACTCCAGTTCTACTTATAGCTGAAGAGACAAGCGACAACCTTCCACCCCTAGTGCTGACCCGCTGGCCTGCATTTCTTCAGGGTCGAATTTGGGACGTGTCTCTGTGCCTGCGGGACCAGGGAAACCTGGCCTGTGTTTGTACCTTCAGATAACAACAACCAATAACTTTCCATGTTTTATGAAAGAGAGCGTGATAGGACTTTGTGGCCATCAAAAACTAGGCTTGGGGTTAAGGCAGCCTTTGGAAACAGGGTGGTGGGTGTATTTTGTGTATCGGGAAGCACAGTAAATATTTGAAACACAGCACACCCCAAATTCACTAATTTTGAGGTTTTCTCCACTTCTCAGACCCTGTCATTCATTATCTAGACATATGTCTGAGTGCTTGTAAGAAATGCTCAATAAAATGTTCCGAAGGGTTCATCAAAGTGATAAGAGAGGAAGACAAATGTCATCCAAATTATTTTGTTAAACAGAGGTGAACCTATGAGTCTTTTTTAAATGAACATCATTCCACATTATTTTCTTTCCAGTGCACATGTGCATGCATGAGCTCGTACACACACACACACACACACACACACACACACCCTTTCTCTCTTCCTTCCTTCCAGCTAATTTTTGGAGCCAGACACTGTGATGGGCTCTCAGAATACTAAGATGAACAAGACACAGTGCTTGCCCTCAAGAACCTCTTCAGAGTTCTAGCATGGGGTAACTAGCAGACAGACAAGCATAGCTCCAAGATAGCTGTCCCTGAAACCCTAGGGCCTTAATTTCACTTTCACAGCCAACCAGACCTTTCTGATAGAGAACTCTGTGATTCACATTTCCTTAAAAAGGACGCCTTGCTTTGGATCATTAATGAACTGCTACAGAACACAACACATAGGTCCAGCATGTTGTGTGTACTGTACCTCAATCTTGGGCTGAAAGGATGAGCAGGGCTGATATCCAACTAGTGCTCTTCCCAGGAATGGATACGCTAGTGGAGACCGCACCCACCCAGAGACAGAAGGCCCTATTTCTTCACCCAAAAGCGTGGTTGGCTCACCAGGACCTGCTCCTATAAGAAGTGGTTTTTGCCCTTGCTTGGCACAAGATGACAGACTCTTTCCTTTTACTCCCTGCCAGACAGCAGCCTGCTGCTCTGTTGTCTTCACCCAGTGCAAGCTCACTTAAAGATCTCGGGGGAAACAGTATCCTTTTCCGTCTGCTGACCATGTTCATCCTTATAGCTTCAAGTTACAATCGCTTCCCTCAGTGCTAGCTGCCTCCTTGCTCACTCTTGACTTTGCTTTTGGATATCTAATCTGTTACTTTTTTGATGTGAGACCACCCTGCCACTAAATTTCCTGGTTTTCATATATCCCTCTTTTTCTTCTCTAACCATTTCTTACTCCACAGGGTTTACTTGTGAAAACCAGAACTCTGGGAAAGCCCAAAGCTTTCAATCCATTTTCACCCTTCAGCATGTCCTGAACTGAATTCACCTGCCTGTCCAAACCTGCCTTTCTCTGACTGCCTTCCCTGCTTCCAGAAATGGGTCTCTCAGGTCTGTGAGCTCTTTGGCGCAGAGATGTTGTGGCTGATATTATATTCCCAGCACTGGGCATAGCTCCTAGAGCCTGCCAAGGGTTCAGTCAACATGTGTTGAACAAATGAATGAACCAGCCAAACTACAAACCTCACAAAAGTTTTTTTGCTTCACTCTTCTCCTGGTTTAACCAAATGCCAAGGTCTGTTGGTCTGCCTCAGGACTGACTTTCATCTGTTTTCCTTTTATAGTATCATCATCCTTAATTCCCATCTCTGGATTTGTACCTGAAGTGGTACAATGCCCACCTGGTGGTGGTGGTGGTTATGTGCTGTGGAGTTGGTTCTGACTAATAGCAACCTTCCATAGGGTTTCTGAGGCTGTAAATCTTTATGGGAGCAGAAAGCCTCATCTTTCTCACACTACACTTGGTAGTATCAAACTGCTGACCTTGAGGTTAGCAGCCTGACTCGTAACCACTACACTACCAGAGCTCCTCAATGCTCAACTAGTCTTCCTTTATTCCTTTTCTTTCTCTTCCTTCCTCATTTTTATCTTTCTAGTTCTTTGTCATATCTTTCCTTTCTCACATTCTATATGAAATGGAGTACATACTGTAATAGTAAAGGTAATCGTAACAGCAATTATAAAAAAATAATAGCTGCCATGGATTCATCTCTAACTCATGGCACCCCATGTGTGTCAGAGTAACAATAAATCACATAGGGCATTCAATGGCTGATTTGTCAAAAGTAGGTTACCAGGCCTTTTTTCTGAGGTACCACTGGGTGTAACTGAACTGCTAATCTTTCTGTTAACCGTTGAGCCTGTTAATCATTTGTGTCATGTAGGGAATAATAATGACAGTTTCCATTTAATGCACATATATTAAGAGACAGTCTAGGGCTTGTCCACTTACCACTCGTAATCCTTACAACTTAACCACCTGAATGGCATATTGTCATGGGTGACCCCAAGATTGGTATGGAGTAAGAGCACTTGGAAAACCACAAACAGCTCTGGACCCATGCTGGACAAAAGTGTTAGAGGGTTAGTGGAACTTTTAGGCAGGAGAGTAACATCAGATTTGTGTTTTGGAAGAATCATGACCACAAACGATGTCCTCAGTGGATGGGAGGTGGAACTCCTAGGAGGGAGAGTAGTGAAGGGAATATTCTAGAAATCTAGATGAGAGGACTGGAAGATACAAACCAGGTGAGCGTAGAGAGAAAGAGTGAGTCAGAAGGAGAAAGAGAGAGAGAATGAATTGTGGGCCATGATGACTAACAGGACTAGGACAGCAGTGAGGTCCAGGCTGGTCTCATGTCCTGGTTTGGGGGATGTTGTTCACAGCAGATCACAGGGGCCAGTGGAAGAAAGGCAAGTGTGAGGATGTATGTCTGTATAAGACACAGGAATGATGGGACACAGAGAGCCTCAAGGTGGTTTTGTTTGGCTGATGAAACAGTGAGTTTATGATTCCCTAGTGCACCACAAGGTCAGTTTGAACCACAAGGTTGGTGGTTAAAACTCACCAGCCACTCCTCGGAAACCCTATAGAGGTTCGCTATGAGTGGGAACCGACTTGACAGCACTTAGCAACAACAATAACAAGTGCATGCAGGCATTTGGACAGCTAGATAGATGTATAGCTCAGGAGAGAGGTCTGAAGTGAAGCCAGGTCAAGCTCACCCCTTTTTCAAATTCATTTAAACACAAGGCTCCCAGATTACACTCATATCGACATATTGAAGAAATACCTTCAATAGTTCCCACCAGCTTTGAATGAACTGCTCATGCTTTACCGTCACATTCACGGTTGCTACCGTAGAATTTAAACCAAGGCAAAGTTGAGACCAAAGGTAAGGAATGTTTCAAAAGTAGACACTAGAAGATTTTGTGATTGATTGTCTTAAAGTCTAGGGGTGAGAAGATGGCAAGATGAAGAAAGGAAGTGATAAAGTGTCTCCAGCTGACTTCTCTTTTTATACTTCCTTATACGTTTTCTCTTGTTCCAACTTGGGGCAAAAAGTAGCTAACTTCTACTGCAGAAAGGGAATTATTGGAATTGTGATATTTCTTCAATGTGTCTTCTATCCTTTACCTGAAGACTATGTATTCAGCATATGTAGTCGAAGTGTACAGTTCATCTCAAGTTTATCCTGGTTCGCCCTTGCTCAGGAACATAAAATGGTTCCCAATTCTCAAATCAATGTTGACCTTCTCACACTGCCATCACAAGCCACTTCTTTGGCCTCTCCAGCTGGACATCCCCACTTGATGAAATGCTGTCCTATCTTCATGGTCCATTTCAACCATGCTTTGTAATGACAAAGGAAGTTCTGACCAATAGAACCTTCTATGATGACGGAAATGTTCTCTGTCTGTGCTCTTCAATATGGTAGCCTCAAGGGCTACTGAACTCTTGAAATATGGTAGATGTGACTGAGGAATTGCATTTTAAATTAATTTATTTTACTTTATTTATAGGTACAGGGACTCCTGGTGTGGTGCTGTAGGATCAGCACTGGACTGCAAACCACAAGCTCAGCAGTTCAGACTCACCAGTTGTTCCTTAGAAACCCTATACAGGGTCACTATGAGTTGGAACTGACTCGAGAGCACATAACCACAACAGCATAGGAACATAGCCATTCATGACTAGTGGTTTCTGTAACCAACAGCACAGTGTTAGGGGCTTGTTCTTACTCCCCCTGCTCTAGTAAGAATGAGTTTTGAATTCACAGTGACCCTGATTTCCCGCTTGTTCTAGAGGACAGCTGTCTGCCCAGCTTACTTTCCTGGTCTGCCTGCATCCCCTTCTCCAGCCCACAGCCACATTCATTCTTGAAGGACTAGGAGCATGTACTCAGGGTACAATGGTTGGCTCACAACAATGCCTGCATAATTATTTTCATGATGAGAAATAGCTCTATTCATAGTAACAGCTTTCTTTGTTTACTTTATCCAGGAACAAGGCACACCCACGAAGAGAGATTGTTCAAAGGAACTAACAAGGAAAGTTAGTCAAAACCAAGTCAAACTCAAAACCTGTCCGGCTTTCTTCTTCAATATTTGAATGTCATGATAGGTCTGGTGTTCAAAGCTGAGGAGTCAGGTCAGGAGTTGGCTCTGCAAATGGGGCTGAGAGCTAACAGCTGCAATCTCCCCGGGATCTGGGCAGACTTTCCTGCAGTGGGGAAGTGTGCACTGAGCCACCTGCATTCTCAAACTTGAAACTTATGGTCCAGTGTCCCCAGAGTTGTATCAAATATGTGAAGATGATAACAGGTACTCAGGAAAGTGGTTGGGTGTAGGGGTTACTTGTATCGTTTCTAAAATGTTGTTGTTGTTAAGTGCCATTGAGTCAGTTCCGACCCATAGTAACCCTCTGTAGGGTTTCCAAGGAGCAGCTGATGAGCTTGAACCGCTGACCTTGTGGTTCAAATCAACTGTGCAGTCAAGGGCATTAGCCCATGGTGCCACATATGTAGGTAGATACAAATGTATCAAAGCCACTTTTGGTTAGGTTGGAGAACATAGTATCTTTGTTCAATGCCATCTGGGGAAAGGGTTCTTGTTTTGTTGTTTTTGCCATGACAAAGCTTAAAAATTTTCCCACAAAATAACATCCCATCAACTCCGTTCTTTGCTGAGCTAATTCTCTGCAGGGTCTTCTTGGCTCCTGCTCCCCACCTGCCCCACTTCTTAAGCATTGTTGGAGACCTTCAGTTTCTCATATCCCATGTAGTTGTCCCACATATTTCTATGGGTCTCTAGCAGTAGTGTCACCCTAGAAATCATGAGAAGGCTTCTGATCACTACCACTGTTCGGATGAACCTCCTTCCTGGGTTTGATGTTGCTTCTGGCAGATGATCACTGAGGACACAGAGGACTGAATTGTACTGACTGGTGATGGAGAAGGTGGCTGCATCCACCAGGATGCTTCATTCTTAGATTTTTACCAGAAATTTTGTGTGAAATCCAACTTTTCTGTCTATTATCTGCTCTCTATCTAAGACAGATACGTGCCTTTGCAAGGTACAGTCTTTGGCCTAGAGAGGTACAGAGCTGTCCAAATTCTCACCTCCCCTTTGTATTATTGCCCAAAGCTCTTCTATTGTTCATTTAAATCATTTAGATTGTCTTAGAGTGGGGAATAAGGTGCCCAGGTGACTTAATGGTTAAAGCACTCAGCTGCCAATCAAAAGATTGGTGGTTTGAACCCACCAGCAGCTCTGAGGGAACAAACGACCCTGACCATCAACTCCCATAAACATTACAGCCTGTGAAAGCCTATGAGCCAGTTCTAGTCTGTCCTATAGAGGTGCTAGGAATCAGAAAGGACTCGATGGGATATAACAGCATAGTAGGGGATCAGTTCCAGTGTGCTGTTCATTGACTTGCAGATGAAAAAGTAAAGATGACAGATCACTCAGAAGCATGATCTAAGACAAAGCTCTTACACATGGATGTAAATAAAGCTCCCAGATCATCATCCAAATATAACATTTCTTTATGACAATGTCTGTCAGAGAGGAGGTTGAATTGAGTATGCTTTGCAATTAAGTGTACAACATAGTATGATATGCACAGGTCAGTGGTAGGAGAGGAGACTTGATCGCAAGCTGACACCCAGGATGTTATAATGTAGAAGAGCCCAGTCATGGCAGAACAGTTTTTGGACACACACACACATAAAATACAGGGCCAAAGGACGACCAAAGATGTAAATCGGCACAAGGGAAGTTTGAGAATTACAGGCCAACAAGGAAATAGATAGAAAGGAATCAAAAGCAATGGAGAGAATCAGTAATTGGATGCATCCAAGACAGGAATGTAGAGATCAAACCTGAGGATGGAATGACGTTTTGAAGTGAAGAGGGAAGTTGATGAAGTTTCCAAAGATAATCTCCATTTTGCAGTAGGAAAGAAACTCATCTCTTAATAAAAACATTGAATTACATTTGCTTACCTTTGATAAAAGCATTGTGCAAATGTGTTTTGGCTTCAGAAAATTTGTGGAAAAATTCCAGTATCTTCTCATTCCATTTTTTCATCAACTTTTTGAAACCCCCTTATAAAGTTGTTATTGTTGTTTTAGGGTGCTGTTAATCAGTTCTGACTTACAGTGTCGCCATGTAACAGTGTAGAATTACCCCACAGGGTTTTTTTTGGCTGTCATTTTTATGGAGTAGATTCTCTGGAGCTGCTGGGTGGGTTCAAGCCACTCACTTTCCAGATAGCCGTCAAACACTTAGCTGTTGCACCAGCCTATTGTCATTGAGTCTACTCTGTAGCGATCCTATAGAACAGAGTAGAATTGTCCCATGGGTTTCCAAGGCTAAGTTTTTTGGGGTTTTTTCCAAGGCTAAGTTTTTGCAGAATCAGATTGTCACATCTTTCTCCCACAGAGCAGCTGGTGGGTTGGAACCACTGACTTTTCCATTAACAGCTGAGTGCTTACATACTGTGCCACCCTGGTTTCTCTGTTGCACCATTGGTGGTGGTGGCTGTGTGCTATGGAGTCAGTTCCAACTCATAGCAACCCTGTACAGGGTTTCCAAGGCTGTAAATCTTTACAGAAGCAGAACGTCTCATCTTTTTCCTGCGGAAGAGCTGGTAGTTTCGAACTGTTGACCTTGTGGTTTGCAGCCCGATTTGTAACCACTACACTACCAGAGCTTCTTAGGGCTCCTTATATAAGTGTTTGTTTAATCTCCACACAATTCCATAATAACAGGGGTTATTATGATCCTAGGATTCCTTGGACAACTCAAATACATACTTAAGCAACTGACTACTGACTGACTGAAAGACAGCTCAAATCCACACAGAGATGCCTTGAAAGCAAGTCGAGGTGATCTACTTCTGAATGTTTACAGCTATTGAGAACCATATGGAGTACAGTTTTATTCTGACCCATGAGGGTTGCCATGAGTTGGAATCTAGTCGACAGTAACTAGTGTGCCTTTTAAATGTATAATCCTAGTTTTACAAAGAAACCAGAGATCATTTAAGTTACATAATTTACCCAAGTTTAAAACAGAGTCAAGAAACAGGTCTCCAGCAAGTGATTGAGACAAAATGAGGTGAGAGTGGGGTTAATGTTGTGAATGTTGGGAGATGATAAGAGTAGAATAAAGGTATTATAGGATGGATACAAGGAGCTCTGGTAGTGTAGTGGTTATGAATCGGGCTGCTAATCTCACAGTCAGCAGTTCGAAACTACCAGTTTTTCTGCAGGACAAAGATGAGGCTTTCTGCTCCCATAAAGATTTACAGCCTTGGAAATCCTGTATAGGGTCGCTATGAGTCGGAACCGACTCCATGGCACATCACAACAACAACAACAGGATGGATACACATCAGCAACACTTAACAGGAAAGGATGCAGACACTGGATATTGCCGCAAACAAATCAAACAGAACGTACTACCATCTAGTTGATTCTGAGTCATATCGACGCCATGGGACAGAGTAGAACTGCTCAGTAGGATTTCCAACATGGTGAATCTTTCCATCCTTCTCCTGCAGAGTGGCCAGTGAGTTTGAACTGCCCACCTTTTGGTTGGCAACTCAATGCTTAGCAGCTGACAGTGCCACCAGAACTCCTTGGGTACTAGGGTTGTTGTTGTTGTTGTGTGCCGTGGAGTTGGTTCCAACTCATAGCGACCCTGTACAGGGTTTCTGAGGCTGTAAATCTTTACGGGAGCAGAAGGCCTCATCTTTCTCCCGCAGAGCAGCTGGTAGTTTTGAACTGCTGACCCTGCAGTTCGCAGTCCAATTTGTAGCCACTACGCTACCAAAGCTCCTTGGGTACTAGGGTTAGGAATGATCAAAATTGTCCCTGGGTGGTGCAAATGGCTAAAGCATTCAGCTGTTAACTCAGAGGTTGAAGGTTCAAGTCCACTTAGAGGCACTTCAGAAGTCAGTGATGAACTACTTCTGAAAACTCATCCATTGAAAGCCCAGTGGAGCACAATGTTTCTCTTATACACATGGGGTCTCCATGAGGTGGAATCAATTCATTGGTAACTGTGGTTGGTGATAGGAATTAACAGGTGTGGAGTGACAGCACACAGTCAAGGGGACACGGAGCTCCCATGTGGTCTTCAGGTCTTGCCTGAACTGGCAGGGAAGGAAGGATGATGAGGCTCAGAAGAAAAGATTAAGCTGGACTTTAGGCAGGGTGATAGCTGTGGACATAAACAAAGGAAAAGTTGTTTTGACTTGGGAACTACCAGGGAAACGAGATGTGGAGGTCCAGACCTGTCATGCAATGACAGGCAGGACTTTTGTCTGAAAACGAAAACCAACCACATGATGAGTGTACCAAGGGGTCTGCAGTCAACTTCTGCTTTTGTGTTTTGTTGTTAAACTCTTTTTCCTCTAACCTGCTTGTATGTTGTCATCCACAGGACGTGATAACCAGGTTGGAAATATAATAGGATGGCAGCTATGGTGAGGTCCAGGGTGAGGGTTATAAACACTCTTAAGAGGCAGAGAAATGCTTGGCAGAAACATTTCAAGAGGTGCCAACTTCTGCACATTATCTACGCAGCTGGGAGTGGTAGGCTGCTGCGGGGTCTTCAGGGCAAGGACTGTATTCCACAGTAAAGTCAGCACAAGTACACCTAGCTCCTCCTTAAAGCAGCCACAGTGGGAGAATGCCCTAGCAGTTTCCGGCTGCCTGTGCAGCTGCGTGGGACTCACCCTTCACCCTCAGAATCAGGCATTATTTTCTCTCCTCTCTTGTCAGATACTGACTCCCACGCAGGAAAAAGGAAGCACCATTTTGTCAGATGCTGCGGCCACTTCCTCTTTAGAAGGCTCCAGCCAGCCTTTTGCTTTGCAGAATGAGAAGCCTGAAGGACAGAAGTTGCTGCACTGCGTGTGTGCTGGGCCGTCGGCTCTTGCCTCCTTTGTGTCTTGGTCCAGCCCTTCTCAGGAGCAGGTTCCTGAGCTGTTGCTCTGGGTCACGGAGGATCTTCTCTGATCCAAAAACGGACTTTTGAGGTGGACCTGCCTGCGGTCCCACCTGACTTCTCAACCCCTGTGAGGTTTCTCTCTCACCTTTCCTCCCACACTTTGCACCCTGCTTCATGTCTCTTAGTCAATCTGTCTGTTTGTTTCGTTTCTATAGTTCGATCCCAGAGTGTGATGACTGGAGAGCAGATGGCAGCCTTTCACTCATCGTCATCTACCCCCAACCCTCTGGAAAGGCCCATCAAGATGGGCTGGCTGAAGAAGCAGAGGTCCTTTGTGAAAAACTGGCAGCAGAGATACTTTGTGCTAAGAGCGCAGCAGCTATACTACTACAAGGATGAAGAGGACATGAAACCACAGGTACCATCCAAGCTTTCTGTCCTCAGATCCAAGACTCTCCTCCAAAAAGAGGGGAGCACATGCAGTGACATGGGGGCCACTCAGCTCACATGTAAACCCACAGGGGCCTTCTTACTGGGAATAGACAAGTATCTACTGGAAATGAGATTGCTTTTCAGGCTCACCATTTTCTTAGTAGGTAAACTGCATTGCAAAGATGTTAGTGAAGCTTCATGATAAGCATTGTGATGTACCTCAGAATCAGTTCTCGCAAAATGGTCATGATGGTGGTGATGGAATGAATAAAGGCTCAGAGAGCGCGGATTTGGTTCATGAGAACTGATTTTGTACTTTCATTTATTTGTTTATTCATTCGAGTGAGCGCCTTTTATGTGCCAGACACTGTTCTAGGTATTTGAAATAAACCAGTGAGTAAGATAGATAAAATCCTTGTCCTTGTGGTACTTAGACTATAGGGTAGAGGCTAGAAAGTCAACATATTTTATAAAGAAAATGTCTTGTTTACTAGAATAGGATTAGTTCTATGAAGAAGAAATCGAATGAGTTAAGGGAGATCAAGAGTTTGCGGAGGTGTTGCAATTTTAAGTAGAGCATTCAGACTTCATGGAGTGGGTTGACTTGTGAGTGAAAACTAAGGAAGAGAGAGAAGAGCTAATGCAGATGGTAGGTGGGGAAAGAGCATGCCAGTGCAAAGGCCCAGTGATGAAGTGAGGCTGAAGTGTGTGAGCAACAGCAAGGAGCTCTGTGTGGGTAGAGCAGAGCTAGTGAATGAGAGAATAATAGGGGATGAGGTCAGAGAGAAGAAGACAGAGGTCTTGGATTGAGGAAAGTGGATAAATCATTATAAGGACTGAGAGTAACAGGGAGTCATTTTAGAGTTCTGAGCAGACTCTGTAAAAGAATGGTTCTGGTTTTGGTGTTGAATGATATTCTTTGGGCTGGGGTAGGATAGGAATGTTCTACATAAACTAGGTAAGAGGTTACAGTATTTAGAATCTCTGTGGTATTTGTGGCTACAGGAAAATGGTTAAATTCCAGTTATAATTGGAAAGTAAAACAAGCAGAATTTCCTTATGGAATGGATGGGGCTTAAGAGAGAGGGTTTGGATCCTAAGTTTTGGGCCTAGGTCTCTTTCTTCCACTCCATCAATTCTTCATGGCCACTTGGTATGCAAGAGTGAAAAGGGTGCTATCAGTAATTACCCTGGGACTTCAGACCTAAATTAGATGTTTGGGTAGCCAGTACAGATGGTCACCCTACTTAGAGCTCATGTCTTTGGAGATAGCCGGTTGGGGTTAGTCAGAAGAAACTCTTTAGGTAGGCAACTCTAGTACCTTCTGGAGCCACACACACACACACACACACACACACACACACACAAGCCCCAAGATGGGTGAAGGTAAGAAGTGTGAGGGGTGGTTGATGGGCAGGAGATATAAAGAAATGTAATTGTCGTTTTGGAAGAGGTCAGCTCTCTAAAGGGCATGTTTGGGGTTCCATGACGTGTCAGCAGGCCCCTGGTTAACCAGGCCCTCAGCCTCAGGGTTAGGAGTGTTCCTGAAGGTCTTGGTTGTTATTGTTTTTGTTAAATGTCCTTGAATCAGCTTTGACCCATAGTAATCCTGTATCGTGTTTCTGAGGAGCGTCTGGTGAATTTGAACCAATGACCTCGCGGTGCAAACTGACCTTGTGGTTGAGTGCTTATCCTGCGGTGCCACAACAGGACTTTGGCATAGAAGCCAAGAAGGGCCACACAGACACAATGGTAGATGGGGTTTTATGAATGGGAACCAGAGTACCGTCTCTTTATGAACAACCCAAACTTTGTCAGAATCAATCAAGTTTAGACTCAGACTGTGGTGATTGGTATATAAAGATCTGAAGCAGGAATTCTTCTTGTCTCTAGACAGTAAGGGAGATGGCCATACTGCATTGACCCTCCCAATCAATGGAAAGTACAGCTAGGTGGTATTTCCTTCCATATGTGTATGTAGAAAGTGAGAGTATGTTATGTCAAAGCTTGGGTTGTTTTCTTACTTTTGCCATTGTCTGATCATGTCATTATTTATTTTTATGGACTTCTTTTGTTTTTCTTCTGTAAAACAGAAATAGTCTTATTTTACAGAAGAAAAAAAGTCCATAAAAAATAAATAATGACATAGTCAAAAGGTAAAATAACTATTTTAAGTCTAAGTATCTCCTCCTTAACTCTTGAGAGGAGGAAAACCAAAGACCTCTCAGGATTAAATGAATATAGGATAATCAAGTAAATTAAAGCTTCTCCTAGGATGGAAGAAATGGTTTATTTTTAAGAAATCTATGAATACAGTAAGTACATCCAATCAATAGGCTGAAATCAATAGGTTGAGTGTAAAACTCACACAACCCCTCAATAGATGGCTGAAAAAACATTTGGTTATAAAATGCTTTTTATAAAAAAAATAAAGCTTTTAGGAATAAAATGCTAATTTTTAAGAAAGAATAAGTATGTTTTATGATATACAGATACTTATATTTTAATTACAAAAATGACACATGTACGTGATAGAAAATTCATAAGATACAGAAAAGCACAAAGTAGAAAATAAAAGTGGTACACAATTGCAGCAGAAGTAGTCATCTAAATCTCCACTTTTTTCATTCTCTTTCCTATTGTTGTGGTTATTGTTAGATGCCATCGAGTCGGTGCTGTCTCATAGCGACATTATGCTCAGCAGAATGAAACACTGTCTGATCCTGGGCCAGTCTCACTACTGTTGCCACACTTGAGTCCACTGATGCTGCCACTTGGGCAATCCATCTTGCTGGGGGGTCTTCCTCTTTTTCTCTGACCCTCCACCTTACCAAACATAATATCCTTCTCCAGAGACTGGTCCCTCCTGACAATATATCCGAAGTATGAGAGACGAACTTTGGCCATCTTGGCCTCCAAGGAGCACTCTGGCTTTATATCTTCCAACACAGATGTGTTGGTTCTATGAGCAGCCATGGCACTTTCAATATTTTCCTCCAACACCATAACTCAAAAACATCAATTCTTCTA
>NW_006408570.1:6462286-6590523 GCF_000296735.1 Chrysochloris asiatica | reverse complement strand
GTTGATAGTTGATCCAAGAAGAATGAAGTCCTTGACAACTTCAATCTTTTCTCCATAGATAAGAATGTTTATTGGTCCAGTGGTGAGGATTTTGTTTTCTTTACACTGAGATGCAATCCATACTGAAATTGTTACAAGTACAAACTTAGTACATATTTGTTCACTAAATATTAACAAAATCTCAAGAATGTTTTCCTTGGAAACCCTGTGCAGGGTCACTATGAGTTGGAACCGACTCCATGGTACTTAACAACAACAACAGCATATATGTTGTTGTTAGGTGCTGTTGAATTGATTTTGACTCATAGCTACCCTTTATAGGGTTTCTGAGGCTATAAATCTTTACGGGAGCAGAAAACCTCATCTTTCTCCCATGGAGCAGCTGGTCGGTTTGAACCATCGAATCTGTGGTTAGAAAGCCAGTGCTCATCCTGCAGTGCATTAATACATACACACATACGGAGTCCTTGTGTGGTGATGTAGGATAAACACTGGACCACAAGATCAGTTTGAATGGAGAGGTTGGCAGTTCATATCTGTATATATACAGATATGAACTCATATATATATACGTGGGGGCCTGATGTGGCACTGTAGGATAATCACAGGGCTGGCAGTTCAAATTCAACAGTGGCTCCTCAGAAACTGTATACAGGGTTTCTATCAGTTGGATCCAATTTTATAGCACTCAACAACATATATATATTTATATGGACTCCTGGTGTGGGACTGTAGAATAATCACTGGACTTTGAAACACAAGGTCGGCAGTTCAAACCATCAGTTGCTCCAGAAACCATACAAAGGGTCACTATGAGTCAGAACCGAATCAATGGTAGCAGCAACATACAGCTATATCATAAAAAGTATTCTTAATATTTGACATGTTCTTTTGACTCCATAAGAAGAGTCCAAACAACTTAATCAAAAAAATTAGCAAATGATACAAAAAGACAACTTACCAAAAGACTACAACAGCCATGTTGTTTTTGTTGTTAAGTGCCTTCAAGTTGGGTCTGACCCATAATGACGCTGTATAGGGTTTCCAAGGAGCGACCGGTGAGTTTGAAACTACGACCTTGCTTTTCAAATCAACTTTGCAGTCTAGTGCATTAACCCACAGCACCACACCAGGACTCCTTATATTAAAATGTTCAATCTCAGTAATAATCAGATATGCAACGTGAACTGATGATACACTATATCGTTCCCTTGTCAAACTGGAAAACAATCTATAAAAATCTCAGTGTTGATAAGGATAAAAGAGCAGGAATTCTCATGAACAGCTGGTGGAAATGAAAATTCGTTCAGCCTTTCTGGAGGGTAATATGCCTTTTAGAAATACCAGCCTTTGACCCTGTATTTCTAATTATAAATGGGTGACTAAGATTTATGTGGATGATTAAATTTACTTGTACAAGGTTTTACCTCAGTACCATTTATTATAAAAATGATTTTAAAACAGTAGTCATTGGCAGTGACTATGTTATATCATAGTATGGCACTCTGGGATAAAGCACTGAACCACAAGGTCACTTTGAACTACAAGGTCAGTGGTTCAAGCTCACCAGCCACTCCTTGGAAACCCTATACAGTTGGACCTGTCTCTATGAATCTGAACTGACTCAACGGCACTTACCAACAACAACATTGGTGTTACGTTAAGGTACCTATATCTATTATAACTGTATTAGAATACAGGTCAGGCATCGATTACAATATTTTAAGTTAACATTTTTCAAAGAGTGAGATACCCACCATGTTATTGTTGTTGTTTAATCATCCATATAAAGACAAATAACAACTGATGAAGCCATATATAGTAATCTCATCCTTGGAGGAAAATTAATCATAAATCAGTATTTATTTTAAATAGTTTAGAAATAATACATAGAAATGTTAGCCATGACCATCTCTGAGTACTGGGGGCACACACAATTTTTAATATTTCTCTTTTTGTCTGTTTTTAAATTTTTCTTTAATAATGTTTGTTGTTGTTAAGTGCCGTCGAGTTGGTTCTGACCCATAGCGACCCTGAACAGGGTTTCCCAGGCTGTAAATCTTTACAGGAGCAGAAAGCCTCATCTTTCTCCCACAGAGCAGCTGGTAGTTTTGAACTGCTAACCTTGAGGTTCGCAGCCCGATTCGCAACCACTACTCTACCAGAGCTCTCTTTAATAATGTTTAGTACCTTGTAAAATTAAAAAGAATATATATTTAAACACAACATAGAAATGCCTTAATAATCTTGGAATGCTCAGGTTAAAGGGACTCTCTTGTACACTAATGATGTGTGTGTAAGTAAGTTGACACAAATTTTCTAGAAAGTCATTTGACCAGATTTTTCAAGAGCCAAAACACTGCCATAACTTTAGATCCAGTAATTCTAAAGTTTTAAGTTATCTACAGAAATAATATGAGGTATGCAGTTGTTTTGGAGTATTGGTGTGGTTCCATAAGATAAACACTAGACTGCTAGCTACAAGGCTGGCAGTTCAAACCCACCAGTGGCTCCTAGGGTTATGAGTCAGAACCAGCTAGATGGCACTTAACAACAACAACATGCAGTTATTTGGGGTTTTGGTGTGGCACTGTAGGATAGCACTGGAATGCTAACCTCAAGGTGGCCAGTTCAAACCCACCAGTCGATCCTCAGAAATCCTTTAGAGTGGCTAGAAGTCAGAACCAACTCTATGACATACAACAACAACAACAGCGTGCAGTTATTTATAATGAGAAATGCTGCACCTAAGTCCAACAAAGGAAAATGATGAAATCAATTATAGAACTCTATATGACGGGTTTTTGTGTCTGTGCTTTTGGGAAGCCTGATCTTTTCTGAATTCTCAGAAATATTTTGTTCAAGAGTATAATGCTGTATACATCTATTGCCTTGTTTTTTTTATATAAGCCATTCCAAAGATTCTTTGTCAGGAAAGTCAATGGTGGCCCAGAATTTATAGCAGATTGTCCTTATGTCTAAGCTACCATGATGCCTTCACAGTGCTTTCTGTGCATTTACCACAAGTGCTTCACATCTGCAAGTGATGTGCTGGCAAAAGGTTGACAGCTGGCACCCTGTGGGGAGGAAGCTTGATTTGCAGCATTGGCTAGTTCCTGTGGTGTAAATCCTTGAATTCACAGTTTTTGTTTCTAACACCAAGACCATATTTACCAGATGCCAATCCATCCACTTTGTTTCCAACTTTCTCATTCTGATCACTAGCAATTATCAATGCAGCTTGATTGCATGTTGGATCTATTTCAGACTGAAGAAGTTAGTAGAATTCTTCAATTTCTTCATCTTTGGATTTAGTGGTTGGTTCATATGTTTGAATACTAGTTGTATGAAATAATCTTTGTTTTGTTGTTGTTAAGTGCTGTCAAGTCATTTTCAACTTTATAGGGTTCCCAAGGAAGTAGCTGATGGGTTTGAACCACTGACCTTGCAGCTCAAACTGATCTTGTAGTCCAGTGCTTTATCCTACAGTGCCACTTCAGGATGTCAGTTTTCTTGATAGGCATATGAATATTAGCCTATCACTGACAGCATTGTACTTCAAGATAGATCTTTAAATGTTTTCATTGACCTTGAAAGCTACGCTGTTCCTCTTCAATTTGTCATTCTTGTTACAGTAAACTACTGTATGATTCAAAATGGCCAATAGCAGTCCACTTCAGCTCACCAATGGCTAAGATATAACTCTTCCAGCATTTCATTTCATTTTTGACAATTTCCAATTTTCCTAGCCTCATACTTCATACATTCCACTTTCTGAGGGCTAATGAATGTTTGCAACTGTTTCCTTTCCTTTTGAGTTGTGTCCATCACCAAATAAAGATCCTGAAAGCTTTACTCCATCCATATCATTAAAGTCAATTCTACCTTGAGGAGGCAATTCTTCTTCAGTCCTATTTTGAGTAACTTCCAGCCTGAGAGACTCATCTTCTGACTCTATATCCTCATTTATAACATGCATCATGTTACCTTACTGGGAATATTACTGGAAGGACTAAATAATTAATGTATTCAAGTTGGGGAGCATCAAGCCTAACTCCTAGAAAGTGTTGCTTAGTAGCTCTTGATGTTAGCAATTTACCCTAACCCTTTAAATGACTACCTGTGATTCAGCCTAGCAGGTGAAATGGTCCAACAGGCTATAACGAATGGGTGTCTGGCTTGACCAAGCAATCAGATCTCTGAAAAATGTGAAGAGGCAAATGTTGGTTCTGGCACCTTCTCAGTTCATTCTCTTACCTTTTTGCTGCTCTCAGATAAGTATGACTTAATTTAATCAAGGTCCTGACCTATTTATATGGCACATTAGGTCCATGTGTTCATCTGACTCTGGTGGCCAGCTCCCTCAAATTTTAAGTTTATAACTTCTTCATTGAAACTGCTTTCTGAAGCAACATCCACCCTCATCTTATGTAACTGAGTACTATTAGTTCTTGGCCATCAGGTTCCTATATACCAATTTATAAAATTGACTAGATTATGTATACTTAAATTAATAAATATTGGGTCATAATATAACATTGTGAAATGTGTCTTAAGTAAAACCTTCAGGGACTAATATAGAATCATGTCCTAAATTTCTGTGTCTAGGTAATATCTTAGATGCACCATTGTTTCAAATATATATATACAGGCAGTCTACAGATTGGATTTTAATCATCTGGTACCTTTGGAAAACCAAACCCTTAAACCTCTTGCTCTCTTGATCCTTACCCATTGTCATTGGGCCAATTCTGACGCATAGTGAAGACTCACTGATATAAAACAACTGCCCTAGAGTTCTCAAGATAAAATCTTTACAATGCAGACTACCACACAGTTTTCTTCCATGGAGAGGCTGATGGGTTTGAACCACTGAACTTTCAGTTGGCAGTCAAGTGCTTGCTTAAACACTGTTTCATCAGATCTCCTTCTTGAGAACATTAGTTTCCCAATATTCTGACAATGTTATCTTCCTCAATGGGTCTTCTCCAGTATGACATGCTGGGTTGAGAGCCCCATAGCAAGAAGGATAGAAACGTGCCCCAGTGCAAGTCTGGAACACCTGAACTCTAAGTTACCAAAAGAAAAAATAAACAGTGTCACTTAACAATAGGGAGAAATGGCTGTGAAATAATTTATACTTGAAAAAAATTTTAAAGGGAAAACTAGTTTCTATGGAAAAATAAAGCTTTGCTTTTCTTGCCATTATTTTTACAATGTACTTTACATCTTACAGCCTGCCTTACACCTCTTGTCTGTCAGTTTGTCATACTGTGGTAGCTTACATGCTGCTGTGATTCTGGAAGCTATGCCACCGGTAGTTTAAACCTTAGCAGGGTCACCCGTGGTGGACAGGTTTCAGCTGCTCATCAAGACTAAGATATACCAGGAAGAAGGAGAGACAGATTACTTCTGAATATTTAGTTACTGAACACCTTATAAATAGCAGTATAACACTGTCAGATAGCACCAGAATGCTGAATATTGAAACATGATGAAGAACACTAGAATATTGTCAGATATAGTGCTGGAAAATGAACTCCTCCTGTTGGAAGACACTCAAAATACGACTGTAGAAGAGCTGCCTCCTCAAAGCAGAGCTGAGCATGATGGCGCAAATACAGCAAAAATTTCAGAACCTTCATTTGCTGATGAGGTACAACTCAAAATGAGGAGAAACAACTGTAAGCATCTATTAATAGTCAAAACATGGAATTACAATGAATCTAGAAACATTGGAAGTAGTCAAAAATGAAATAGAACACATAAACATCAATATCCTAGGTATTAGTGAGCTGAAATGAACTGGTATTGGCCATTTTGAATCTGATAACCACATGGTTTATTATGCCTAGCATGAAAATTGAAGATGAATGGAGTTGTATTCATCATCAAAAAGAGCATTTCAAGATCTGTCTTGAAGTACAATGCTGTCTATGATCAGATAATATCCCTATGCCTACAAGGAAGACCAGTTAATACAACTATTATTTATATTTACACACCAACCACTAAAGTCAGTGATGATGAAATTGAAGAGTTCTGCCAACTTCTTCAGTCTGAAACTGACCAATCATGCAATCAAGATGTATTGATAATTTCTGCTGATTGGAATGCAAAGTTTGGAAACAAAGAGGAAGAATCAGTCATTGGAAAATATGTCCTTGGTGATAAAAATGATACTAGAGATAACATGATGGAATTTTGCAAGACCAAAGACTTATTATTCATTGCAAATACCTTTTATAAAAATTTCAAAAGGTGACCATATACATGGACCTCATCAGATGGAATATACAGAAATCAAATTGACTACATCTGTGGGAAAAAATGATGAAAGGTTCAATATCATTAGCCAAAAAACAAAAGACTGAGGGCAGACTGTGGAACAGACCATCAATTATTCCTATGCAAGTTCAGGCCAAAGCAGAAGAAAATTAAAACAAGTCCATGAGAGCCAAAATATGGTGTTGAACAAATCCCACCTAAATTTAGAGATCACCTCAAGAACCGAGTTGATGAATTAGACATTAATGACTGCAGACCAGAAGAGTTGTGGATGGCATCAAAAACATCACACAGGAAGAAAGCAAAAGGTCGTAAGAAGACATGAAAGAAGGAAAAGACCAAAATGGATATCAGAAGAGACTCTGAAACTTGCTCTCCAGCATAGAGATGCTAAAGCAAATAGAGGAAGTGAGGTGGTACAAGAGCTGAACAGAAATTTTCAAAGGGCAGCTCAAGATGACAAAGTCAAATATTATAATGAAATGTGCAAAGACCTAGAGTTAGAAAACAAAAAGGGAAGAACATGCTCAGCATTTCTCAAACTGAAAGACCTAAAGTAAAAATTCAGACCTCAACATTCACTATTGAAGGATTCTATGGGCAAAATGGGAGTCCTGGTGTGGCACTGTGGGTTAATGAATTGGACTGCAAAGTCATTTGAAATGCAAGGTTGGCAATTCAAGCTCACCAGCCACTCCTTGGAAATTTTATATATGGGTCAGAACTGATTCGATGGCACTTAGCAACAGCAATGGGCAAAATACTGAATGATACAGAAAGCATCAAAAGAAGATGGAAGGAATACACAGTCACTATACCAAAAGGAAATGGTTGGTCTTCAATCATTTCAAGAGGTAGCATATGATTCAGAGCCAGTGATATTGAAGGAAAAAGTCCAAGGTGCACTGAAGGCACTGGAAAAGAAAAAACTCTGGAAATTGATGGAATACAAATTGAAATATTTCAACAAATTGATGTAGTACTGGAGGCATTCACTCATCTATGCCAAGAAATTTGGAAGATAGTTACCTGGCCAACTGATTGGAAGAGATCCTTTATGTCCACTTCAAAGAGTGATGATCCAAAGGAATGTGGAAATCATCAGACAATATCATTAATACTGCATGCTAGTAAAATTTTTCTAAAGCTAATTTAAAAATGGCTGCAATAGTATATTGACAAGGAGCTGCCAGATGTTCAGGCTGGATTCACATGGGGACTTGGAAAGAGGGACATAATTTCTGATGTTAAGTGGATCTTGCCTGAAAACACAGAATACCTGTGCCTTATTGACTATGCATAGGCTTTCAGTTGCATGGATCATGACAAGCTAGGGTATGAGTATTCTGGAGCACTTAATTTTGCTCATGAGGAACCTGTGTATAGACCATCTGAACAGAACAAGGGGACACGGAATGGTTTTAAATTGCGAAAGGTGTGTGCTAGGGTTGTATTCTTTCACCATACTTATTCAATCTGTTGTTGTTGTTGTTGTTGTTAAGTGCCATCGAGTCGGGTCCGACCCATAGCGACCCTGTACAGGGTTTCCGAGGGTGTAAATCTTTACGGGAGTAGAAAGCCTCATCTTTCTCCCGCGGAGCGGCTGGTAGTTTCGAACCGCTGACCTTAAGGTTCGCAGCCCGATTCGTAACCACTACGCTACCAGAGCAATCTGTATGCCAAGAAAATAATTCGAAAAGCTGGATTATATGAAGAGGAACATGACATCAGGGTTGGATGAAGATTCATTAACAATCTGTGACATGCAGATTATACAACTTTGTTTGCTGAAAGCAAAAAGGATTTAAAATACTTACTGTTGAAGATCAAAGACTACAGCCTTCAGAATGGGTTGCATCTCAATGTAAAGAAAACTGATATCCTCACCACTGCACCAATAAATAACATCAAAATAAATGAACAAAAGTTTGAAGTTGTCAAAGACCTCATTCTGCTTGGATCCACCATCAACACTCTGGAAGCAGAAGTCAAGAATTCAAATGATGTGCTGCATTAGGCAAATCTGCTGCACAAGATCTTTATAAAGTGTTCAAGAGCAAAGATGTCACTATGAGGACTAAGGTGTGTCAGACCCAAACCATGATATTTTCAATAGCCTCATATGCATATGAAAATTGGACAGTAAATAAAGAAGACCGCAGAAGAATTGATGCATTTGAGTTATGGTGTTGGAGAAGAAAATTAAAGATATCCTGAACTGCCAGAAAAAAAAATAAATCTGTGTTGGAAGTACAGCCAGAATGTTCCTTAGAAGACAAAATGACCAGACTTCGTCTCGCATACTTTGGACATATCAGGAGGAACTCGTTCCTGGAGAAGGATATCTTGCTTGGTAAAGTGGAGGGTCCGCAAAAAAAAAAAAAAAGAGGAAGACCCCCAAGGAGATAGATTGGCACAGTGCCAGCAGCTATGGCTCAAATCTAGGAACCATTGTGAGATTGGCACAGGACTGGGCAGTGTTTTGTTGTATTGTTGATAAGGTATCTATGAGTTGGTATTAAGTTAAAGGCACCTAACAACAACAAGGTTTCTTTTATTTTGAAGTATGTTTGGTACGAAGAGGGAGCACAGTGGCCCTGCAGGATAAGCAATGAATGATGAACCACATGGTCAGCAGTTTGAGCCTACCAGCCACTCTCCAGGAGAAAGATGAGGCTTCCTGCTTCCATAAAGATTTCCAGCCTCAGAAACTATAGTTTCTGTGTAGTTTGAAGCACTATGCATTGGAACCAACTTGACAACCCTGAACAACAACAAGGATATGAGTCAGTCATTCTAGTGCATAGAGGTGGCAGTTGGCCAAGTGAAAGACTTTCAGGGTTTGGGAAGGAACACCATCTTCCAAATATCTCCCAGTCTTAACATTATTATCTTGTTTACCAAAACCTTTTACTCCACAGTGGGGGTGGGGAGGCTGCTTCTGATGGAAACACATCTGAGTAGGAGTCAAGCACATGCACATTATGGTATAAATAACAGACAGTCTTCTTTCTAGTTCTGGATTATTAGTGCGGCTACTTGGTGTCTGGATGATGCTATATAATAAATGTTATTTATTGGTCCAGCATTTGGAAAGTGGACACTAGAAGGAAATCAAAAACTTATGTGCTAAACGTAGCCAAATTCATTTCAGGGAAGGTTGCCAAAAGGTGACAAGTGAATGTGACTCTCGCTCTGACTTGAGACTTTAAAATATGCATGGGAGTATGAGTGCCCATGCATGTTGGGGTTAGAAAAGACCCTTAGGTGGCTGAAGCCTGAGTAGTGGAAGGGTTCCATTCAAAACTGGGAGGCTAGCTTTCCATGTTCCTCTGCAGTCCAACCCATTCCCATAATTACTCCATCCATACGGCAATCTTATTTTAATTCATAGGTGATTGAATGGCTGCTCATTTTAAAGGCATGGCTTTTGGTTTTTCAGGGCTCCATGTATCTTCCAGGAAGTACCATCAAGGAGATTGCCACAAACCCAGAAGAAGCTGGCAAGTTTGTCTTTGAAGTCATTCCAGGTGGGTGACAAAAGGTGGGACAGAGGTGCATTATATTCTCCCTATACTTCTGGATCCTGAAAGGCAAGGCTATATTCAGTGACTCAGTCAACCAACTAGCCAAGCAACCTATTAAGAACTTATATTGGATCGACCTATAGTCAGTGAGGAGTCCTAGTGTGGCACTGCAAAGCCGTTTGAACTATAAGGCCAGTAGTTTAAGCTCACTAGCTGCTCAGGAACCCTATATAGGTCGGAATCGACTCAACGGCACTTAATAACAACAACAACAACAACATAGTCAATGAGGAGTTCTGGTGTGATGCTCTGGGTTAATGTGCTAGACTGCAAAGTCATTTGAACCACAAGGTCAGTAGTTCAAGTTCACCAGCTGCTCCTTGGAAACCCTATACAGGGTTGCTATTGGTCAGAACCGACTTGACGGCACCTAATAACAACAACATAGTCAATGAGCTGTCCTGGTTTGGCGCTGTGGGTTAATGCACTGGACTGCAAGGTCTGTCTGAACTGCAAGGTTGGCAGTTCAAGCTCACCAGCTGCTCCTAGGAAACCCTATACAGGGTCACTGTGGATCAGAACCAACTCAATGGCACTTAACAATAACAACAACATAGTCAATGAACCTATATTAACCAAAACCCACGGCGTGGAGTCAATTCTGATTCATGTTGACCCTATGGTTTTGTTATTGCTAAGTGTTGCAGTCAGTTTTGACTCAGCAACTCTGTATAGGGTTTCCAAGGAGTGGCTGGTGGGTTTGAACTGCCATTCTCATGGTTATCAGTCCAATGCTTGTCCTATAGTGCCATACCAGAACTCTATAGGGCAGAGTAAAATTGTCCCATGGGGTTTCTGAAACTGTAAATCTTTACTGGAGCAGACAACTTCATCTTTCTCCTGAGCAGTGGCTGGTGGGTTTGAACCAGCAGCTCAATGCTTAACTCATAGTGCCACCAGGTCTCCTAAACCTGTACTAGTTCTACAATTATAGTTAATAAACCTGTTCTAGTTCATTGTTTTTATTGTTGGTAACTTCCATCAAGTCAGTTTTGACTCAAAGTGACCCTATATAGGGTTTCTGAGCATCACTTGTGGGTTTGCACTGCCAACTTTGTGGTTAACATTCCGGTGCTTATCCTACAGCACCACACCAAGACTCTATTTGATGCCAGTTCATTAACTAGTATCAAATGCTAAATAATGCCCATGAACTAAATTATTGTGTATCGGGTTCAACTTTATAAACACTTTACAAGAGCATGCTGGGATCTAGACATGCTGTTGGATGGTAAAGAATATTAAGAGTCCCATGGACTACCTGAAGAACAAACTAGTCTGCACTGGGACACTGATATGAGAAGTACGTCATTCCTGTTCACTGAATGCAATTCAGTTTAGAAAGGGAGTCACACATTAAAATGAAAATTAGCTACATGAAACCGCCATCTTGAAATGTGAAAACGGTTGAATATCATCAGCAGGATCATATGGTTTAATGTGACAGTGAGAAGGAACAGGTCTTTCATATGTACAAGGGCAGTGTGCAGCATACTGGTGTGCTACTGTAGGATAAGCATGGACTTCTGGTGTGGCACTGTAGGATCAGCACTGGAGTCCTGGTATAGTGCGGTGAGATCAATGCTGGACTTTGAACCACAAGGTCGGCAGTTCAAACCCACCAGCTGTTTCTTGGAAACCCTGTATAGGGTCACTATGAGTCAGAACCAACTCGATGGAACTTAACAACAGCTTGCACACTGAGGGGTTAATCAGGTGATTAAAACCATGGTATTTTTAAAAGCCTCATATGCATGTGAAAGTTGAATAAGGAAGACGATAGAATTCATGGTGATGGAAAAGAATATTAAGAGTACCATGGACTGCCTGAAGAGCAAACTAGTCTGTGTTGGAAGAAGCACTCCTTAGAAGCTAGGATGGCAAGAGTTTATCACTCATACTTCAGGAATATTACTGCAAGGGGCAGTCTCTGGAGAAGGACATCGTTCTTGGTAAAGTAGAGGGATCACGGAAAAAAGAGGAAGACCCCAATTGGCACAGTCACAGCAGCAATGGGCTCAAGTGTAACAATGATTGTGAGGTTGGCCCAAGACTAGCTAGTGTTTCATTCTGTTGTGCAGAGGGTCGCTGTGAGTCAGAACCAACTTGATGGCACTTAACAACAACAAACTGAGAATGCCTCTTCCCTAGAAAGAGTTTTCTTTCTTGAATGTTTTGGGAAAGGAGGAGTTTGTCTCACACTCCTGAATCTGTCTACAATAAGACCATTTCTCTGTTGTCTCTTGCTCCTACACCAGTCTTACCCCTTCTGGAAACCATGGTTTTCTTGATGCTACTGTGGACCTTCTCAGCAAAGGGACCACTAGCCCCTGGAGTGTCATTCCTTTCTACTTCCACAAGGATGTTGTGTGCCTAAGAAACTTGATGGGCAAGGCGATGTAGCATAGAGAGTAGAAGAGAACATCTAAAGGAAAAGTCATCCAGGCAGAGGGAACAGCTAGTGCAAAATCCCTGAGTCTACTTCACATGTTTAAGGGACATCAAGGAGGCCAGTGTAGCTAGAGTGGAGTAGTGACAAGGGAGAAGAGGAGGAGATTAGTTCCGGAGTTGGGGACAGCATGGGTAAGCAATTGTAGGACATTTAGCTTTTATTCTATAAGACTAGAGAACAGAAGCAAGGAGACCAATTGTTGTTAAGTGCTGTCGAGTCGATTCTGACTCATAGTAACCCTATATTCAAATTTCCTTTGGCTATGGTTTCTTAAACCTATCCTTCTATACCTCCTTTATCATTTGAGGGGATTTGATTCTGAATCCATCCTATCATCCACTCACCAGTTATTCTGTCTAGAAGTGTCCATCCATGGAAGCCCTGATCATTCAGGACCACCTTGAGAGTTGTGTGTTTCTCAGTGGAGTTGCTCATGGCAGAGTTAAAGGATTCTCCAGGAATAAGAATGTTCCTAAGTGTTCTTTCTTCTTCTTCCAGTGTCATGGTACCAGAATCGCTCAGGACAGGACTCCTATGTCCTCATGGCCAGCTCCCAGACAGAGATGGAGGAATGGGTGAAATTCCTCAGGAGAGTTGCAGGCACACCCTCTGGAGGTAAGGCTCTCTGCAGGTTTTCCTGGAGTAGTTTTCTGTGGAACTTTCCTGGGGCGGGGGGCAAGTAACTCTAGACATGAGCTTCAGTGTTCAAGGGAGACCACCAGAGAACAATGCAGAGGCCATGGCCAAGTTCTTTGAGTCTAAAAGAGTCTAAAAGAAAAGAGTTCAGAGTCTCTAGCTTCTATCCTGGGTCATCTCAAAGAGCCTTCTCTGTAGATCCGCTGGGGGACTCTTTGCACTGACCAATGTGAACGATGTCCTGGGGTAGCTCTTTTCCTCTCTGGGCCACACTATTCTCATCTGTTGGATAAACGGGTTGGAACAGCAGATCCTGGCCCTGGGTAGCTCTAACATGAATGTTCTGTAGCACCTCAAGTCTGCAGGTTTTGTGCGTTATGAGGCGTACATGTATTTCATGGCAAGAACTGTGCTGACATTTTTAGACTGATCAGCACAGGAAAATAAAACTGCTAGAGTAGAGCAATCAGATGAAGCTCAGGAATTGTTTCCAGAGTCTCGCAGGTACAGGATGCATTCATCATTAAAGACTTTTCTGGGCTACATGACAAATGTTTGAGGCCTCTGGGAATCTTGGTGCTATTTCTCTATTTGTTGTTTTGATGCTAAGTGCCGTTAAGTCAGGTCCAACTTATAGCAACCCTGTATAGGGTTGCCTGGGAGCAGCTGGTAGTTTTGAACCGCCTACCTGGTGGTTCACAGTCCATTGCTGATCCTACAGCACCACACCTGAAGTTCGTTTCTCTACTGGAGGAAAGAAAAACTGAAAAGCTGAAACATCTACAATGAACAAATAGATGAATCCAGTGTATTTTTTTCTTTTCATAAAAATAAGAAAGAACTGAGCTCTTAGGTTAACATTCCCTACAACATTTTAAGAATACACCTACTTGCGTTAACGCCCAGATAACCAAGTACATTTATAATTGTTCCTCAGCTGTGCTGCTTGTTATCTTAGAAATTGTTTACGCAAGCTTTCATAGTTCAAATAGCAAATATTTATATGATTGTTCAACTGCTTCTTTGAAAAATTTAAGAACACCATAACAACTTCATGAATATTTGAAAAAATATATAGGAAAATAACCACTTGTCACTGAGGTACTCCCAACACATGGTGACCCCATATGTGTCAGATTAAACTGGTGCTCAATAGTTCTCAGTGGCTGTTTTTTCACAAGTAGATCGCTAGGCAGACTAGAACCTCCAACATTTTGGTAAGCAGCTGAGAGCTTAACCATCTGCCCTACCTAGGGCTCTATCACCCCTAAAACCACCAAAAGTATTTTTATGTTTTCCTTCCTGTCATTGTTCATCCAAAATTTGTTTCCAGAACAATAAACGTCGGACATATGCAATTTAATACTTCTTATTTGATACATGGAGTATTTTCTCATGTTTCTATGTAATATGAATGGATACATTTCAGAGATTATTTAGGAATAAGCAATAGGAATTTGCTGGGTAGATACGGCAGCTGCTCAGAAATCAAGGCAGGGATGCCAAGGGACTGGGGCCAAAAGGTGGAGCATTTGCATGGAACCAATTCTGTCAATTTCTCTGAGGCTTACAGTCCCTTGATAGTCCCTTGTTCTTTTTCCTGGACTCCTGCTCATGTTTATCTGGTCAGCAGCTCTCTTGTGCTCACGTCTGTCCTGAATGCTTCTCACTGAAGTCCCAGGGAGGCTGAGCTCAGTTTCTGTAACCCCATTCCAAACTTCTATGAAAAAGAGCCTGCATGGCTCACTTGGCTCAGGAGCCCATCAGTGGATCTGGGCCTGCGTCAGGAAAGCAGTTTTGTGGTCTGTTAGCTGACCAGTTTCTTCTTCTTATGAAGAGAAACATGGCATCAGGATTGGAGGAAGACTCATTAACAACCTATGATATGCAGATAGTACAACCTTGTTTTCTGAAAGCCAAGAGGGCTTAAAATACTTACTGATGATCAAACACCATAGGCTTTGGTATGGGTTGCACCTCAATATAAAGAAAAAAAAAAAAAATCCTCACCATTTGAGCACTAAATAACATTTAGATAAATGGAGACAGGATTAAAGTTGTCAAAGACTTCACTTTGCTTGGATCCACCATCAGCACTCATGGAAACATCAAGAATTCAAACAACATATTGCATTAGGCAAATCTTCTACACAGGACCTCTTTAAAGTATTCAAGAGCAAAGATGTCAGTTTGAGGACTAGGTGCACCTGACCCAAGCCATGGTATTTTCAATAACCTCATATATATATGAAAGTTGGACAATGAATAAGGAAGACTGTAGAAGCACTGAAGCATTTGAGTTATGGTGTTGGAGGAGAATATTAAAAGTACCTTGGATGGCCAAAGACCAAACCAATCTGTGTTAGAAGAAGGGCATCCAGCATGCTCCTTAGAAGCCAGAATGGCCAGACGTTGTCTCTCACACTCCAGGCATATTATCAGGAGGGACCAGTCCCTGGAGAAGGATAACATGTTGAGTAAAGTGGAGGGTGGGATAAAAAAAATGGAGACCCCCAACAAGATAGATTGGCACAGCGGTAGCAGCAATAGCCTCAAACATAGCAACAATTGGGAGGTTGGCACAGGATCAGGCAGTGTCTCATGCTGTTCAGTCTGCATAATCTTAGCTGTGACTTTCCTTAATGTCTTTGTCATGGATTAAATTGTGACCCACCCCTAAATATGTGTCAACTTGGCTGGGCCATGATTCTCAATGGTTTTGTTGTTACTGTTAAGTGCCGTCGAGTTGGTTCCAACCCATAGCGACCCTGTACAGGGTTTCCGAGGCTGTAAATCTTTACGGGAACAGAAAGCCTCATTTTCTCCTTTGGAACAGCTGGTAGTTTCGAATTGCTGACCTGAGGTTAGCAGCCCAACTCATAACCACTATGCTACCAGAGCTCCTTTCTCAATCATTTGTTGTTGTTGTTAGGTGCCATTGAGTCGGTACCAACTCATAGAGACCTTATGCATAGCAGAGTGAAATACTGCCTATTCCTGGGCCAACCTCATTATTGTTGCCACACTTGAGCCCATTGATGCTGCCACTCCACCAATCCATCTTACTGGGGGTCTTCCGCTTTTCCTCTGACCCTCCACCTTACCAAACATAATATCCTTCTCCAGTGACTGCTCCCTCCTGAGAATATGTCCGAAGTATGAGAGATGAAGTTTGGACATCCTTGCCTCCGAGGAGCACTCTGGCTACACTTCTTCCAAAACAGATCAGTTGGTTCTTTTGGCAGCCCATGGCACTTTCAATATTCTCCTTCAACACCATAACTCAAAAGCATCAATTCTTCTATGGTCTTCCTTATTCACTGTCCAGCTTTCTCATGCATATGAGGTTATTGAAAATACCATGGCTTGCATCAGGTGCACCTTAGCCTTTAAGCTGATAGCTTTGCTCTTCAACACTTCAAAGAGGTCTTGTGCAGCAGATTTGCTTAATGCAATATGTTGTCTGATTTCTTGACTGCTGCTTCCATGAGTGTTGATAGTTGATCCAAGAAGAATGAAGTCCTTGACAACTTCAATCTTTTCTCTGTTGATAAGAATGTTGTTTACTGATCCAGTGGTGAGGATTTTTGTTTTCTTTACATTGAGATGTAATCCATAGCAAAGGCTGTGCTCTTTGATCTTCATCAGTAAATTTTTAAGTTCTCTTTACTTTCAGCAAGTAAGGTTGTATCATCTGCATATCGCAAGTTGTAAATTAATCTTCCTCCAATCCTGAGGCCACGTTTTTCTTCATAGAACCTAGCTTCTTGGATTATTTGCTCAGCATATAGGTTGAATAAGTATGGTGAAAGAATACAACCCTGTTGCACACCTTTCTTAATTTTAAACCTTTCAGTATTCCCATGTTCTGTTCAAACAACTGCCTCTTGGTCCATGTACAGCTTTCTCAGGAGCACAATTAAGTGTTCAGGAATACTCATACTTTGCATTGTTAGCCATAGCTTGTCATGGTCCACACAATCGAATTCAGCAGTTGTATAATGATAGACTAATCCTCCATGATGTGATTTAATGTGATCAGTGAACCAGTTGTATGGGAATTGTTGTTGCTGTTTAGTGCCATCCGGTCAGTTCTGACTCATATTCATCCCATTCCTTTGGTTTCTAAGGAGTGGCTGGTGGGTTTGAGCCACTGTCATTTAGATTAGCAGTCCAGCACTTATCTTACAGTGCCACATCAAGTCACCACAGTGAGGGGATTAGGGTGGGATAAACCTTGTCATTATAGAGTCCATTCTGACTCATAGTAACCTGATGTTGTTGTTATGAAGTGCTGTCTAGGTGATTCTGACCCATAGTGACCCTGTATAGGGTTTCCGAGGAGAGACTGGAGAGCTTGAACCGCCAACCTTATGGTTCAAAGTGACTGTACAGTCCAGTGCATTAACCCACTAGCAGCACACCAGGACTCCAAGTAACTATAAGACAGAGTAAAGCTGTTCCTTATGATTTTTGAGACTGTAACTGTTTATGGGAACACACAGCCTCACTTTTTCACAGAGTGGTTGGTGGATTAGAACTGCCAATTTTGCATTAGCATTCTAATGTATAATGCACTGCATCACCAGGGAGGCAACACCCTTAAAAAGACACAGCCCAGTAAGGGGAGTATTCCTGGGGTGTGGCCTGCATCCTTTTTTTATCTTACATGAGATAAAAGGAAGGAAGTGAGGAGAGAGGAAAGACAGACTACTACCAAGAAAGAAGACCCAGACTCTGTGCTGAGAGCCTCCTAGATTGATGCAAACGCACATGCAGATCTCCAAGGGTCATTGGGCCACAGATGTTGAAAGGACCTTCCCATACAGCCCTCCCCTAGAGCTGGCTCCCTAAACCTAGCCATCTAGCCTCCAAAACTTTAAGAGAACACGTTGCTATCTGTTAAAGCCACCCATTTTTGGTATTTCTGTTATAGTGTAGTGGTTACGAATTGGGCTGCTAATCTCATGGTCAGCAGTTCAAAATTACCAGTAGTTCTGCAGGAGAAAGATGAGGCTTTCTGCTCCCGTAAAGCTTTACAGCTTCAGAAACCCTGTACAGGGTAGCTAGCTATGAGTTGGAACTGACTTCACGGCACATAACAACAACAACAAGAACAAGTACTAGATAACCAAGACATCTTGATTATGAGATATGAGCCTCTTAGAAACTCTCTGCTTTCCCTGTTGTTGTTAAATGTCATTGGGTCAGCCCCGATCCATGGAAATCCTGTATACAACATAGCAAAACCCTGCCTGCTCTTGCGCCATGATTGATTGCAGATTGGGTTCTGATCTCATTGACTGATCTTCAGAAGTAGATCTCCAAGCCTTTCTTCTTAGAGTCTGTCTCAGTCTTGAAGCTGGGTTGAAACCTGTTCAGCATCGTTGCAACACACAAGCTTCCCACTGACAGCTCTCCAGGCTGCCTGCATTGACAAGGGTTGTTGACTTTGCCAGATTATACATAAACTCTGAATCAAAATGCTGCATCTACAGTTTCACCTAGACTGGGGCCCTCAAAAGTGCCTGACCAAGCCCTTTCTGTACTCTGTTGTAATGCGCTTGGGGATTTCTCCCTCACTCTGCCCCAAGAGCACCTCCTGGAGAAGAAAGTCAGGCATAAAGCCTACTGTCAGCAGAGAGTCCAGGGGAAAGGAAACCAGAGTGCACATATTCATTTTCCTGCAGCATACACAAACAGCAGGGTTTGGCTCTTGTGTGGAACTTTACATGTTTTTAAAACCTCTCATCAAACCAGAATCATAGATCCCAGGACAAGAAGATGCTGCAAGACCACAGAGAGTCCAGTCCACGTCCGATATTGCTTGTAAGTCAGGAGACTTAGGTCCTGGTTCTGACCCATAGCAACCCTCTCGAGGGTTTCCAAGGAGTGACTGGTGAGCTTGAACCAGCAACCTTGCAGTTCAAACTGACTTTGCAGTCTAGTGCCTTAACCCACAGCGCCACACCAGGCATACTACCATTCATTTAAAAAGGGCTTCCAATAGCAGTCTGCCTCCCACATTGTAAAATCACGGAGATAGATCACTGCTGCAACCTTCCAGTCCCACGTGAAGCTCTCCGTGGCATTGCTCACCTAAAACTGCCTCCTTCACACCACCTTTGCTGCTACCACCCTGACCCAGGTGCCATCCTTTCTTATTCAGATTACATTGCTTCTGGATTAACCTGCAGGCCTTCACTGTGTCCTCTGGCAATCTGTTTTCAGCACAGCAACCAGAATAATTCTGTTAAATCTAAGTCTTGGCATGGCACTATAGGATAAGCACTGGACTACTAACAAGGTTTGAGGTTCATACACACTACCACTCCTTGAAAACCTGATACAGGGTCAGTATGAGTCGGAACCAACTCAACAGCACTGAACAACAAGTCAAATATTTCAAACCCTTCTCTGCTCAACACTCTCTAATAACTTTTCTTCTCAATCAGAGTAACACTCAAAAACCTTTTAGTGGCCCTGTACAAAATCCTATTCGCTTCTGACTCCCCACCCCTACCCCCATTACCTCTGACCTTGTGTTTTACAACCTTCTCTTACCTCACTTCATTCTGGCCTCCTGGCCCTTCCTCAAGCATGATAGGCATGTTTCCGCCTCAGGGACCCTGCAATTACTGTTTTTTCTGCCTGGAGTTCTGTTTCCCCATACAGCTGCCTGGTTTGATTCCTTGCTCCCTTTACATCTTTGCTTAATGAGACTTCTCTTGGCCCTTCTGTTTAACAGTGAACCCCTTCCCCATCCTGGTCTCAAAATGTCAATTCCTCTTTTCCACTCATTTTTTCTCCTGAATATTGACCCTCTTCTAGCATGCTAAATGGTTTACTCATTTTGTTTTCTTTATTGCTGTTCTCTTTTCACTAGAATGAAAGCCTCACCATACATGGCAGTAGGTTGTTTTTTGTTTGTTTGTTTGTTTGTTTTCTGTTTTGTTCAGTGTTATATCCCCAAAACTTAAACAATGCCTAGCACGTAGCAAGAGTTCAATAAGTCTTCATAGAGAGAATGGCCCACTCTTCCCAGAGCTATGTTCTGTTCTCCTAGACATTTCTCTGATAAATAACAACCAGCTATCTGAGAAATTATCCAGGAAATAGGCAGCTTCCTCTGGAATGGTCTTCCTCCAACCTTGCTCATGGCAAGCTTTAGTGTAAAAAGAGGTCCTAAAAATTCTTTATGGCTCATAAAACCCTTTAAAGAATCTGATAAAAGCTCTAATAACACTCCCCAGAAGAAAATAATGCATAGGTGTAAATAATTTTGTCTACAATTGCAGCTTTTCAGACCTCTATAGCCCAATTGTAGATCTCATGTTTTGAATACCAGTATTTCAAAGTCACTCTGGTGCCAATTCTTCAGAGTTGAGGTCTGTTCTTGGTCCCAGTTTCCTTATTGGCTCCTTGCCTCTCTCGACTGAAGATACTTAGGTCCTCCAACTTGTGGTGGTCTGAAAGTCCCTCTCCTGATGAACACTTCAGTGTGTCAGCCTTTTCCTTCCCAGCTGGTTCATTTACCGATTTGTCCTAAGCCTCTTCTCATAAATTTTTTTTTAAGTTTTAATTGTGAAATGAGTGGTAGTTTATTACATGGGGGAACATCAGTTGTATGCTCATCATTTCACTGCAATGATTACAAACTCCTCCATGCATTATCACTCAATAGTATTTGCTTCTATTCCCTCTGTTATTTATTTATTTTTTTTTAGGGGAGGAGGAGGTACAAAAAAACACTCAGGAATATATAATCATTTAAACAACCCAAGGGCACATTCTGCAAGCCTGCCTCCTGGCTGCCAGCACACAGCCTTTCTCTTTCCATGAGTCTAGAGTCCTCAGCTGCTCGCTCTCTCCATGCTCTTATCTCTGTCTCCATCTCTGGTATCACTGCTTCTCTGGATAGGGTTCCACATTCCACTCCTAACCCTCTTCTAAGGACCTGAATGGAAAGGTGACACTAACTCTTTTCCTAAGAAATTCCAGGTTTTCTGATTAAATAAAAAGGAATGAAGCATTCACATCTTGATTTCTGTCAACTTGTTCCCAGGCTAATTACCTGTCCAACGCAAGCCTCCATTTATTGAAAGACCGTGTCTTCTCGCGATCTCCACAAGAAGCAGGCAGGCCAAATTGCAAATTGTTGCTCAGTCAGGACTTGCTCTTTTCTTCTTCCTCTGGAAACTGGTCATCTAAATGTTTTCCTCCGGCCATTGCTGCGCACATTAAAAGCTGCCTTAAATTGTACAAAGTTGTGCTCTGTCCAACTAGATTGCAAAGCTCTGACACAGGTCCTATCTTTTCGTGTGTTTGCCAGTACTGAACGTTTGGTAGGAACCTTGGTGGTGCAGTGGTGAGGTGCTTGACCGTGAGCTGAAAGGTCAGTGGTTCAAAGCCACCAGCCACCCCATAGAAGAAAGGTGTGACAGTGTACTTCCCTAAAGAGTTATAACCTCAGAAAACATGTGAGCAATTCTACTCTATTTTATAAGGCCATTGTGAGTCACAATGAACTCAAAGGCAGCAGGTTAGGTTAGGTTAGGCAAATATGGAATTGTCATATGCTTTGGGCTTCTTATCATCCTTGCATCCATTTAAGTCCTCTGCATTCTTCAGAGTATGATTCACAACTCAGAGCACTGTCCAGCCCATTGGAGAGTGCTGTCTTTATGATTCATGTCATTCCTAGTGTTTCTGGTTCTTCCTCTCTAGCTAGATTGTAATTAAGGAAGAGGACTTTTACTTGTTTTTTTTGTCCACTCACCACCCCTTACTCCTACTATCAGATAGAGAATTATTCATTCATTCACTTAAATATTTTTTGAGCATGTACAATGTGCCAAGTTTGGTGCTAGCACTGAGATACATCAGTGAGAGAGACAGAGAGACAGGAAAGGGAAAAAGAAAACATAAAGTTCCTTCTCTTAAGGAGCTGATAGTCTAGTAGAAAAGGCAGAAATTAATTAAAAATACAATACAAGGAAAAACATAAAATTACAGCTGTGAAAAGTAACAGGAGGAAAAAAAACACATGATTCTATGTGGAACAAGAAAAAAAGTCTTTGTCAAGAAGGTCAGGAAAGGCTGTCCTGAGCTAATGAGGATGAAGTTATATCGGAAGCACCAGCAAAGAATGACTAGGTGGAGAAAGGAGAAAGGGGACCAGAGTCTCTGTCAGAGGGAGCAGCATGTGCAAAAGTCCTGAGACAACAGACTCTGAAGGGATGAGATGTTAGAAAATGTGAAGCTAAGTCTCCTTAAGGTTGTTGGTGTTTATCCTATGACCAATAGTTAGCCATTAGAGGTTATAAGTAGGACAATCTGATTATAATTAAAATATCATTTTGTTTGCTATGTGAAAGATGGATTGAGTTTGCGGGTGGCAGATCAGAGTGCAGGTAGGAAACCAGATACGAAACTCATGTAGTTGTCCGGGCAAAAGAGGATGGATGAAGCTAATGGTGGTGGAGATGGAGAGAAGTGTACAGACTTGTACATTTCGGAGGTAATGCTGCCAGGATGTGGGAGTGAAATGGATATGGCTGAAGAGTGTGGTATCAAGGATGAGTCCTAGATTCCTGGCCTGTGAATGCATGGAGGAGTGAACTCTGCACAGACCACGTGAGACTGCCTCAGGGCTCTTCCGGGCAGCCCAGCTCCTGCCAGTGCAGAGAATCCACATCTCCTGGGCATGTCAGCTGAGATTACTGCACTATTTGCTAGACCCTCTCAAAGGGTGGGGAAATCATCTTACTCTACCCAAAACCCACCTCCAAAATACTATTTCTGATGGTCTGCTTTCAACTCTGAAAGCATTTCCAGAGACAGGCAAGCTGGCTTCATAAGCACTAAGTGAAATCCTGTGTTCTTGCCAGACACTTTGATATATAGAGCAATGCTGGTAAAGGCTTGTGTGTGGGATACATTTTCTTTTTTTAAAAACCCAACCTCCAGGGTAGCCCTGAATGGCAGTTGACAATTAGGTACTAAGTAAAAGGAGGCACTTATTTTTATTGCCTGCCCTGACAGCTTTATGTTCACTCTTTAAAAGCCAAGAGTCATGTGTGTAAAGGTGAGTGGGGAGGGGAAGTAGTGTGGGAAGGAGGAGGGAGGGTCCAGGCAGGTGCTGACAGATCCCCTGGTTTCCGCATCAGAGTCGGAACCAAGGAGTATTTACAATCATGTGCTGATCTGGAGGCAGACAGGACGGTTCTTCCAGTGTGGGGTGGAGGAAAGACCTAATGCTGGCCAACAGAGGCTGTGAACCCTCGGCCCCGCCATGCCTCGTATTCCCAGGATGCCGCGCTGGGAACTGGGCTGTGGCTTGTCTGTTCTGGCACTGCTCTTTTGCTGGGATTTCAGGAAGAAAACTTCCAAGCACCGAAAGAAAGGTATTTCTTTCTTATTTTGTGATTCGATTCTTCCCCTTAAGTGATACTTTCCTAAGCTGCCCTTCCTCTACTGTCAGGAATTGTGTGTGTGTGTATGTGTATGTGTGTTGGGAGAGGTACTCTTAGAACTGAAAGTAGGTACCAGTGGTGGGCACAGTCAGGGGGAGGGGCAGGAAGGTGAGTCTCCTAGTGACCTGGGCTGGGGAGAGGCTATTGACCTGAACCCAAGAGTATTTTAGGGACAAGGAAGGAGGTGACAGATGATTCCCCCATTTTCACTTCTCCAGACCAGCCTCAGGGCCCGACATTTTCTAGAAACTATGAGGAAGTTTCTTGAAAAATGAAGGATGGAGGATGACCCTTGGCAGAACTTGGCCAACACCAGTGTCTGTGCTGACGTGGTCTCACCTTTCTGTGGGTGCTCATGATGGGGCACTTTCTGCTTTCGGTCTGGGAACTAGAGATAAACAAAGTAGAGGTGAAGTGGCACAGGCTGGCATTAAAGGCCTCTGTGTAAGAAGCGCCAAGAATGCCCACCCCATAGACCCTTCCCTTGAGATCTGATGATGCCTGAAATTTTACCAGGACAATTTTATCCCACTGACTTTAAACAAAAGGTATTAAAACGTTGGCGATAGAATCATGGGACAAACAAGTATGACCTTGGACAAATTGCTTAATCTGAGTCTCAGTTTTCTCACCTGAAAAATGGGAACAGTACACAGGGTTCTTATGAGTGCTAGATACAATACCACATGTGAATGTTTCTAAGGCAGTTCCTGACACAGAATTAACTAAATTAGTTAAACGTAAATAATTAGATGTGTTAATAATTGCATTTATTGAATTATATATAATGATTAAAATTAATTAAAATGTTAAGGTGGAATTTCTACTAAGGTGGAATTGCTACAGCTCCATAAGGAGCTGTGGTAGCGTAGTGATTACGAATCGGGCTGCAAACCTTAGGGTCAGCGGTTCGAAACTACCAGCTGCTCCATGGGAGAAAGATGAGGCTTTCTACTCCGGTAAAGATTTACACCCTCGGAAACCCTGTACAGGGTCGCTATGGGTCAGAACTGACTCGACGGCACTTAACAACAACAACAACAACTGGTGACTGGCCCAAAGTGATGATCGCTTCTGAATGAATGAATATGTTGATTAAACCCTTTCCTGCCAGCAGAGGGTAGAATGATCAGAAGGATTGGGCTTTACCTTGGAAGAAATGGCACAGAAGTAGGAGCCTGGGTTGCCTCTTGATGTTTTGGGGAAGGTGTATATATGGTTTTTGAGTACCTCCTACACCACTGTGTGTGGACTTCTACATTGCCTCCAGTCCCTAGGTTCCTTGGGATTTCTCTCTTCATCTTTTTCCCATACATTGCCTTTTTCAGGATTCAAGAGTAGTAATGAGGAATCAGAAATCAGAGTTAGGTAGAATTTAGGATGGACTCTTGGCAGTTCCTGGGATGTTTTAGATGCTGAGCTCATATGTAATCTGAGATGAAGAGAGTGACAAAGCCAGACCCATATGAACTAAAAAACTAAGGATGCTCTTTCTTTCATGTCAGAGGGGGCGCTGTTCATCTTCATGTCACTAGATCTTTGGGTGTTGTTGATGTGGCTCTTAAGTGAGTATTTCAACTGACTTCCAGGCTAAAAAGGTAAAGCTCAGAGTCTTCATCATATAGGTGATATTCAGAGCCACGAGATGATCAGAAAGTATGTGCAAATGGGGAAATGAAACCCTGGGACACTCCAGCAATTAGAAACCGAGAGAAAAGATGGACTCGACACAGGCTGACTAGGAGAAGTCAGTGAGATGACTGGAGAACAAGAGAGAGTAGTATAGCAAAAGCCATGTGAAAAAGGATCTCAATAAGGAGGGAGTGACTTTGCTGTGTCCTATGCTGCCTATAAGGAGCTCTGGTAGCGTAGTGGTTACGAATCGGGCTGCGAACCAGAAGACCAGCAGTTCGAAACTACCAGCTGCTCTGCGGGAGAAAGATGAGGCGATCTGCTCCCGTAAAGATGTACAGCCTTGGAAACCCTATTCAGGGTCACTATGGGTCGAAACCAACTCGACGGCATTTAACAACAACAACAACAATGCTGCCTATAGAGGAGTTAAGATAAAGACTGAGAAGTTGGTCCATGCTTCAGTGGTCCTTGCCTTTCATGTGCATACCCAGATTTGATTCCAACTGATGCACCTCACATACAGCCATCTCCTGTCTGTCAGTGGAGGTTTGTGTGTTGCAATGGTGTTGAATCGGTTTCAGTGAAGCTTCCAAATTAAGACAGACTAGAAAGAAAAGCCTGGTGATCTCTTCAGAAAATTAGTCAATGAAAACCCTATGATCACAACAGTCCAATCCACAATCAATCATGGGGATGATGAAGGACTGGCAGCATTTTTTTCTAATGTGCACGTGGTCTCCATGAGTTGGGGGCCAACTCCAGGCTAGCTAATAACAATAACACATTAAAATATGTAAAGGACATAGATCTCCTTGACAAAGAGTATATTTGGAGGAGGACAGGGAAGACAGAGTGCATTGAAGAGAGACTGGGTGGAGAATAAAAACCACCCAAGACAGCAGGTGGTAACAACTCTTCTGAGGATAAGTCCATCATGTACCAGGCACTGTGCCAGGGGATCAAAATAGATGATGAGCCAGACGGGCTGTCTGCTTTTAAGAAGACCACATTAAAGAGAGATGTTTAGAAGGTCATCATAAACTCCCATAAGAAGTGATAAATTAGAGGCAAATACAGGGAGCCCTTCACTTTATGAGCACTGAGCAGTACCAAATTCTACCTTGACTATAGGACACCTGAACTCAGGCTTTAAAGAAGATAGGGTTTCCCAAGTGTTAAGTAGGAAGAAGGGCATTAGCTTGTGTGTTTTCAGGAACGAAGGTCTTGCTCCATTCTTCCTGATTTCTAGCTACCGTAGAGCCTGGCCAGTGGCAGATACTCAGTCTATATTTGAAGAATGATTTTGTGACTTTCAGTAGAAATAATCTGCAAGAAATAAGAGTTGTAAAAGAAACCACTATAATAGTTTAGACAGTAGGAAAAAGATCTATGGTCATGGTCTATGTATAGGTTATGTATATAGAAGAGAACAGATTTAAAGAGTATTCAGACTGTGCTGGTGTATTTGGAAGAAAGGAGAGGTGTTGTGGGTAATTCCAAGGCTCACAAGTTTGCTAGTTGAGCTAGATGAGTACAGTTATCTTGTATTAGTGGTTTTGTGTTTTCAGTACCTAGCACAGGGTCTAGTGTTTGACTGATGGACAGGCTGAATGCTACTGCCCACAAGGAAGGCTGCAGGAGAAGTAGTGATTTGGTGGAAGGGTAAGGGTGAAATTGAACGTGCATGTGAAGAGAATTGGTGGGTTCACTTTCCAGTCCAGATACACCTTATGTACAGTCACCATCTGTTAGTGGAGGTTTACATGTTGCTGGACTTAAGGTAATATGTATTCTTCTAGATCAATACATAAGTATGAATATATATGTATGTATGTATGTATGTGGAGTCCTGGTGTGGCACTGCAGAATAATGTGCTGTACTACAAGGTCAGTTAGAGTTTCAAGGTCGGTGGTTCAGACCTGCCAGCTGCTCTTTGGAAACCCTAAACAGAGTTGTTATGAGTTGGAACCAACTAGATGGTATGTAACAACAACAACATACACATTTATATATGTATGTATATGTACACACACATGTACATATATATGTATATATGAACACACATTCACACATATGTACACATCCACTACTCATCTGTCAGTTTGTCATTCTGTGATAGCTTGTGTGTTGCTGGGATGCTTGAAGCTATGCCACCAGTATTTTCAATATGAGCAAGGTCACCTAGGTTGGGCAGGTTTCAGCAGAGTTTTCATACTAAGAATAAGAAGGAGAGGTGGACCATTCTGAATGATTAGCCACTGGAAACCTTATGAATAGTAACAGAACATTGTCAACTATAGTGCTGGAAGATAAGCCCCTCAGGTTGGAAGGCACTCAAAATCCTTAAAGTAGAGTTGAACTTAATGACATGAATGGAGCAAAGCTTTTACCACCTTCATTTGCTGATACAGCACAACTCAAAATGGGAAGAAACAGCTGCAAAAATCCATTAATAATCAGAATATGGAATGTACAAAGGATGAGGCTAGGAAAATTGGAAACCGTCAAAAAATGAAATGGAGCACATAAAGAATGGCATGCTAGGCATTAATGAGCTGAAATGAACTGGTATTGGCCATTTTGAATCAGACAATCATAAGATTTACCATGCCAGAAATGTCACATTGAAGAGGAATGCTGTCATATTCATTGTAAAAATCAGCATTTCAAGATCCATCCTGAAGTATAATGCTGTCTGTAACAGGATAATATCCATATGCCTACAAGGAAGACCAGTTAATACAATTATTAACCAAATTTAGGCACCAACTGCTAAAGCCAGTGATAATGAAATTGAAAAATTCTACTAATTCTTCAGTATAAAACTTAGCAAGTATGCATCAAATGCTCAGTAATTACTGGTGATTCAAATGGGAAAGTTGGAAACAAAAAGGAAGGATCTGTAGTTGGGAAATATGGCCTTGGTTGTAGAAAGATGGTGAGATAACATAATAGAATTTTGCAAGACTAACAACTTATTCATTGCAAATACCTTTTTTAAATAACATAAAAGGCAACTATACACATGCATGTCACCAAATGGAATACACAGGTATTAAATTGACTACATCTGTGGGGAGAAACAATAGAGAAGCTCAATATCATCAGTCCAAACAAGGCCAGGGGCAGACTGTAGAAAGACCATCAATTGCTCATGTGCAAGTTTAGGCTGAGGCTGGAGAAAATGAAAATAAGTTCATGAGAGTCAAAGTAGGACCTTGAATATATCCCACTTGAATTTAGAGATCATCTCAAGAGCAGATTTGATGCATTGAACACTAATAACTAAAGAGCAGAAGTGTTCTGGGATGACATCAAGGACCTCATACAGCAGTAAAGCGAAAGGTTATTAAAAAGACGGGAAAGAAAGAAAATCCAAAAATGTCGGAAGACACTCTGAAACTTGCTCTAAATAAGCTAAAACAACGGGAATAAGCTAAAACAATGGGAAGAAATGAGGAAGTAAAAGAACTGAACAAAAAATCTCAAAGTGCTTGCTTCTAAATCACTTGCAAGATATAACGGATACCATTGGCACCTCTGAAATGGAACTCACAATCAAAAACACTCTCTTCTCTGTGCACATCATTGCCATATGTTTGGGATGTCTTTCCCTATTATGGTCCAGTGGACTCTTGAAGTTGTTTTAGCTAATCTGAAAGACATTTGTTTCTCTCTTTGTGGTGTCCTTTACCAAGATCCCTTGTCTTAATTATCTAGCGCTGCTATAACAGAAATACCACAAGTGGACGGCGTTAACAAGCAGAGCCTTATTTTCTCACAATTTAGGAAGCTTGATGTCTGACTTCAGTGCTGACTCTAGGGGAAGGCCTTCTCTCTCTGTTGGCCCTGGAGGAAGGTCCTTGTCTGTTTGAACTTCTGCTTCTAGGTGATCTTCATGTGGGTTGGCATCTGACTTCCCCATCTCTGTTTGCTTGTTTAGTATCTCTCTCTCTCTTTTCTTAGCAAGTATACAAAAAATGTAGTTTATTATTAGCAAGTATACAATGTAAAAATAGTTATCAAAACATTAAAATACATACATAGATATGTATGTATACATTTCATTTGACATGAAGTCAGCACATTTTAAAAAAACTTTTTGTTGTGAATTGAGTGAATGTTTACAGACAAGATCATCAGTGTTACATTCAACAAATCATACATTTGCTTCATCTCAATGATTGCAAACCCCTCCATGGAACGACAGTTATCCACTTCCCCTGTGTGACTCCTACTTCCATTCCACCCACCTTCCTATCCCTTCTCACCTTTGTCCTTAGGTACATGTTGCCCCTTTGATTTTGAATGGTTGACCATCCTATCATTCATAGCAGCATACCTTATGTACAACAACATACAACAACTTACTAGTGTTGTGGTCCCCCCTTTATTCCTATCTATTGCTTGGCTGAAATTTTTGCCTTAAGGGTGAGCTTCTTTTAGACCTGAAGGGTCTCTATCTTGCGAATAAGCCCATTAAAAAAAAATTCTGCCACTCTGTCTGGTGCCTTCTAATGTGATCTCTTTTAGAGTTGTTGGGGTGGTAGCTGGGCACCATCTCGTTCTTCTGGTCTTAGAGTCATGGAGACTAATGTTTATGTGTCCTATTAGTCTATTGGGCTAATTGATTCCAAGCATCTTTAACTCTCAACACTCTTCTTTCTTTCATACATGGAGAGACCAATAGTTGCACCTTAGATGGCCATTCATGAACTTTTCAGTAGTTACTCACCAAAGTAGGATGTAGAACATTGTCTTTTTGGACTATGTTTTGTCAATTGACCATGGTGTCCCCTGCCACTATGGTACTGAGCCCCTAGACTCAGCTACTCATTGTTTTAGTATACATATATTCCACTCTTCCTCCCATATCCATTCAGCATGTTTCTCTGTTCATGTATCTACCCACAGAATACTGTTGCTCCAAGGTTGTACATATATCACTATTTACATCTACACCTTTTAGCATTTGTACACCTCCCTGTGTCTCCACCTGTCTTCATCATCCTCTGCCAATCTCCATCTTCTTGTATATTACCCTTCACCTTCTTGTATATTGCCCTTCCAATCACCAAGTTAACATGTGTCTACCCTTGCCTCCGACCCCTGGCAACCATTAAAGAGTGTTTCTTTTTTCTCTTTCAAACTCTTATATACTTGTGGAATAGATAGATAGATAGATAGATAGATAGATAGATAGATAGATAGATAGATAGATACACAAGCACACATGCACACACAAAACTTAGTCAAAAATTATCCACACTTTGGTTATACTAAAACTCTTGTCCATGTGCATGGCTGATAACAACATTGAGTGTGCATATGAAATGATTTTTTCGAATAGACCAGTGAGAGTGGATTATGTGGCAAATCATTTGCAAGTCAGCTGTGTCTCTGCCTATGAAATAATCCACTACAGACTTGGGTTTTGAAAAGTTTGTGTGAGATGGGTACCAAAACAACTCATGGAAAAGCATAAACAAAAGCATTTGATCATCTGCAAACAAAATTTGTTCCAAAACTCTAAAGAAGGTAAATATTTCTCTAAAAAAAAATCATTACTTTCCAAGTTTTCGATTTTACTCTGTGTTAGTTTTCATAGGTCATGGTTTTCTAAAAATGTGTTCATTTGTTTCCTAGATTTTCAAATTCGTTGGAGTACAACTCTGTATAGTTTTCTGTTATCCTTTATTTCCATCAGTTCTATTGTAACATCACCCATCTTATATCTATATTTATTTGTTTCTTCTCACTTTTTATTTTGTTAGATTTTCCAATAGCTTGTCAATTTTATTAATCCTTTCAAAGTACCAACTTCTTGTTTTGTTAATTCTTTTTATTGTTTTTCTGTTTTCTAATTCATTATTTCTGCTCTAATCTTTATTAACTCTTCTTCTGGTGACTGTAGACTTACTTTGCTGGTGTTTTTATTTTTTTCTAATTGTTGGAGATGACTTCATGGGTTAATTTGGGATTTTTCTCCTTTTTGGATGTGTGCATTTCTTGTTGTAAATGCCCTCTCAGCACTGTTTTTGCTGTGTACCAAAGACTTTGGTATGTTGTGCTTTTGTTTTCATTTGCTTCAAGGAATTTTTTTTAATTCAGTTTTGTATTTCTTCAATTACTCAGTAGCTCTTAAGAAGTGTGTTATTTGGGTTCCATGTATTTTTTTTTTTTTTTTTACTTGTTGTCCCTGTTGTTGATTTTATAGCATTGTGATCTGTGAGTATTTTGATGTTTTTTTTAATTTATTGAGACTTGTTTATAGCTTAACACATGGTCTATTCCGGAGAACGTTCCATGTGCACTGGAAAAGAATGTGTATGTATTGTGCTGTTGTTGGGTTGATTGCTGTGTACACATCTATGAGGTCAGGTCGATTGCTTGTGCTGTTTTTCCTAAGCCTTTGTTGAGTTTCGTTTTGGTTGTTCTGTCCTTTTTCGAAAGTGCTGTGTTAACATAGCCTACTATTTTTGCAAAGTTGTCTTTTTCTTTCTTCAATTCTATTAGAGTTTAAATTATGTATTTTGGTGCTCTTTTGTTGGGATCATAGATATTTATTATGGTTATGTCCTTTTGTTCAATTGACCCTTTGATTGTGAGATAAAGTCCTTGTTTGTATCTTATACTGGCTTTTGCCTTAAAGTTTATTTGATCAGATATTAATATTGCCACTCCTGCTCATTTTTCATTGCCATTAGCTTGATGTATTTTTTTCTATCCTTTCATGTTTGCCTTTAGGTGAACCCATTCTCCTAGTCCATCTGAGTGATTTACCCCCTCGACCCTGGCAAGCCTCATTACGCTGTCCCTTGGGCATGGCAGTGCTGGTCCTTCAGCTTTGGGTGGTGGCTCTACCTTCCAGACACTCAAGCATGGCAGCCTCACACTCTAGAATCAAACTGGTGAAGAGCTGACTCTAAGAAGCCATGCCTCCACCCCACAATTTGAAATGAATCTAACCCTGCTTCCCTTGCTCCTTCAGTTTTTCTGATCTCTGAGCTGCTTTCTTTTCTTACATCTGTGGGAGGAAAACAGATGTAGCTCCTTTGATCTATTTCCTTCTGTATAGGAAGCTGTTGTTGTTATTTAGTGCTGTGGAGTCAGTTTTGACTCATAGCCACCCCTGTATAGGGTTTCCTAAGAGCAGCTGGTGGGTCTGAACTGCAGACCTTGTGGTTCGCGGTTCAGTGCTGATCCTACAGTGCCATACCAAGTTAGATATCCAAATTCGGAGTGCCAGCTGTAGTTGTTGGCTCTGGAGGAAGGTTCTTACCTATTTGAACTCTGCTTCTGGGAGATCTTCATGTGGCTTGGCATTCTCAGTTCCCCCATATCTGCTTCCTTCTGTTATCTCTTTTATATCTCAAAAGATATTGACACAAATGGAACAAAACTCAAAATTATAAAAAAGATTGGTTTTACTGGTCAGAAAGAGGCTGGAGAAACCCAAGACTATGGTTCTTACCCACCCTTCAGGTCTGAAATGGAACTTACCCTCATGGTCCAGTTTTCAACCATGCGGTGGATAGGTATATGGGAGTGCAACAATGCTAATGAAATATGTTCACCATAGAATGGTCAACCATTCGAGATCAAAAGGGTAACATTTATGTGGAGACAAGGCTCAGAGGGGTTGGGAAGGAGGGTGGAATGGAAAAGGAACCACAGAGAGGAAGTGGGAAAACTATTGTTGCACGGAAGAGATTACAATCATTGAGAAGAGACAAAGTATATGATTTGTTGGATATAAAACTGACGATCTGCTCTATAAATCTTCACTTAATTCACAATAAAAAGTTACAAGAAGAAAAAAAAAAAAACATATTGACTCAAGAAAACCCTCCACTAATCTGATCTTGTTAACATAATAAAGACAGCCCTTTCCCAAATGGGATTATAACCACAGGCTTAGAAGTTAGAATTTACAGTAGATATTTTGGGGGGACACAATTCAATCCATCACATCTCTCAAAGAGGATTTTACAAATGGCATGTGGCCTATGATTTAAGTAAAATAATTTCAATCTTATCTTTCCAATTTGGTGAGGCAAAAAGCCTATCCAGCTCCTTTCAGAGACAAACAGATAAAGTTCTTGACATTCTCTAACTGATTTGTGTGGTATTTTCATTTTGTACCTCAATGGCAAACTATTGAAGCAGGAATAAGGTCTTACACTTTCTTTGTTTAGTCCATTCCACATGTCCTGCTGCTGGCCCATGGCAGGTCACTCAATACACATAGCTTAAATTAGAATCCAGAGTCCTGGTGTGGCACTGTGGGTTTATGCACTGGACTGCAAGGTCAGCTGTTCACACTCACCAGCTGCTCCTCAAAAACCCTATCCAGGGTCACTATGAGTTGGTACCAATATGACAGCATTTGACAATAACAAATTGGAATCCACTTCTCAAGAGATTCATGTTTTTCTTGATTTCTACGAGTCAGAATTGACTTGGTGGCCACTAACAACAACAGGAAGTAAGAGAAATGGGGGCAGTGGTGGGTCAGTGCTGGAATTCTCACCATCCATGTGAGAGACCCCGGTTCAATTCCCAGCCAGTGTACCTCATACACTGCCACCATCTGTCTGTCAGTAGAGTCTTACATGTTGCTATGATGCAGAACAGATTTCAGGAGAGCTTCCAGATTAAGATGGAGGAGGCAGAAAGGTCTGGTTGGTGATCTACTTCCCAAAATTAGCCATTGAGAACCCTACGGATCACAAGGATTCAACTCATAATTGCTTGCAGGCAGTAGTTCTTTCCTTTGTGCATAGGGTCCCCATGAATCAGGAGTCAGGGCCACAGAAAGTAATGAGAACAGAAAGAAATGAAATGAAGACAAATAGAATTCCAGAAGATAGGAAGGGAGAAAAGAACAGACTAGAGAACAAAAAGGGGTGCTTTGGAACTATTAGGGTGGGAAAACAGCAAGAACTCAAGTTGGAAAGGTAAGTGGCACCAGACTGAATGGTAACCTAAGGATCCTTTAGACCCAGTTTTCAACCTTTAGCCACAGAAATATCTAATTATTCAAAGTCTTATTGAAATACACTAAGTATAACAGTCAACAGCCCAGCAGATCTGGTTGAAAGTAGGGAGTCTTATAGGCCATCTGCTCGGTAACTCCTCTATCCATCCAAGTGCTCTTATCTCCCAGCACTTTGTCTGACAAGTAGGGGAGATCGTAGGGAGTCCTCAGGACTTTGAGGGACAATTTGAAAAACACTCCTGAAGCATTGGGGCAAGAAATTATGGCTGTTAAAACAGAGGGGAGGTTTTTGGTTAGATCAGGGGATAAGAAAATGTAAGTAGTAGGAAGGGCTCGAGAGAAGAGAGCGCAGCGGTGACCAGGGAGAGATGATGTCAGCCTGATGTTGGGAGTGGATTCAAGACCTTGTTAAAACTTTTGACAGATGGAGCCCACGTTAATAAGGGGACCAGAGAGAGATAGAGACCCAAACTAAGACAGTTGTTGTTGAGTTGATTCCAAACCATGGTGACCCCACATGTGCTCCTTGAAGCTTTTCCAGGCTGTGACTTTTTTAGAAGCAGATAGCCAAACCTTTCTTCTGAGGCTCCTCTTGGTGGATGGGTTCAAATCACCAACCTTTTGGTTAGTAGCTGAGCGCTTAAGTGCTTCTGCCACAGGGAAGCATGCATGGGGGAATCCAAAGAGCTCTGAGAACTGCCTCAGAGCAGTACTGATGACAAGGGGGAGCCTCAGGAAGGCCATACCTTGTGTCCTGAACCTGCAGGCCACAGGGGCTGGCTGGGAGAATGAGTAGTCAACTACTGTCCTCTGATTTCTAAACCAGCCTTGTTGTACTGTTGGGGCAGGGAAATCTTAGAGCCAAGTGCTAACCCTGCTAGGGTGGAGCAGGTCTACACATACCTTGCTGCAGGCAGTGTAATTTGCAAAACTATTTTTTTAAAGCAATTTGCATGCCATCAAGTCATAAAAAATGTTCAAGTCAGTCTACCCAGTAACTCTACAAATAGGAATTTGCCCTAAGGAGGTAGTTCAAAAGAATGAAAACCCTATGCACCTCCATCAACATGTTAGTTAATTAAATTGATGAAACAATTCATTTGAAAACCGATGTACTATACAACTATGCACCATCTGGGAGCTCTGCTAGGCAAAGGAACATGTTCACATGTCTATAATAGTCAAACATAATCAACAACCTAAATTATTTTAAATGCTGCAGTGGCTTGAATGTAGTTTGAGACATCCAGGTGATAGACTATTGTGCTTTAGTGCCGTCTGAAGCAAGTAGAATTCAAACAGCTGCTGTGCAAACTCATTTTCTCTTGCGTTTACTGCCTAGGCTTGAATTCTGTGTCCTTGGCAAAGTCGTTGCTGCCTCTAAGGTCTCAAGTGAATGGTAGACATAGCGCTTAATCCATTGTTGTCTATATTAAAAGAGAAAAGAGATGCAATGTGTTTAGGACAATGCCTAGCATGTGACAAGTACTCTGAGACTCTGGGTGGTATAAACAGTTAACTTGTCAACTACTAACCAAGAGGTTGGTATTTCTAGTCAACCAAGAAGTACCTCTACTTGCAAATCATCAGCCATGGAAAGCCCTATGGGGCACAGTTTTATTCAGATACATATGAGGATGCCATGAATCAGAACTGACCATACAGCAACTGGGTTTTTTGGGGGGACAAGTTCTCAAGCAACATGAACTATTACTTTAACTATGTAAAAATTTGATCAGCTGACAAAGCCTAAAAGAGACTGACCCAAACTTATAGCCCCAGGAAATATTATAGGTGATTTGCCTCCCATATCTTACTGGCTGTCATTACATAAAAGCCTTCAAGGGTATAGGTGTTGGAGAAAATAAGCTAACAGTCAAAGCACTTTGACCTGTTAGCGGTCAGAATGTCACGCTGGTCTGTGATTTATTTTTCCAGTGGTGTTTGGTCAGCGCTTGGATGAGACTGTTGCTTATGAACAGAAATTCGGTCCCCACCTCGTGCCCATCCTGGTGGAGACGTGTGTGGAGTTCATCCTGGAGCATGGCCTGAATGAAGAGGGCATCTTCCGCCTGCCTGGCCAGGACAACCTGGTAAAGCAGCTGAGAGATGCTTTTGATGCAGGGGAGCGGCCCTCCTTTTCCAGGTATGCTGTCTTTCCTTGCAATTCCCCGCCCCCATCCCCCCACTCATCTCTGCTCTGCTTGCCTGAGAGGACTCCTCCTGGTTGAACTATGGGGTTTGAGCAGACATTTCCAAGAGCCCTGCCTTACAACTGAGCTCTTTGTTTAACTTGTAATTCAAAATTTGGGAGCCTGGAGTACAGTTAGGAGTGTGTTGACATTTTATGTGAGAAATGATGTGGACCAGATTCAAGAGAATGTAGAATATAAGGAAACGGGAGAAAGATGAGGCTTAGCCTAATGTTCACACATGGAGACAGGTAAGGAACAGCACGGCTGAACTGGCTGAACAAACCTGAGTCTATGCTGGAGAATGCCCAGTAATTAGAACCAAGGGCTCCAATAGTCTTACTCAGATTTCCACAAGGGGCCAGAACCAGGATTCCTCATTAGTTTGGCAGACCACAAGCCAACAAACCAAACCATTTGTCATCAAGTCAGTTCCAATTCATTGCCAAATCCATATGTGCCCAAATAAAACTGTACTCTATGTGATCTTCAGAAGCTTGCCAGGCCTTTCTTCTGCGGCACCCCTGGGTGGAGTAAAATCACCAATCTTTTGGTGAACAGTCAGGTGCTTAATCATTTGCACCCCACTTCCTTCTGAGCCCTTTTTAGGGGAGCTTGTACTGAAGTCTTGGCAGTGTGGGGGACTCCCAAGTCTCCTCTGTGCTCTGTGGTGCACAGCAATACAGTACCATTCTCTCCTACTCCACCCCTCCAGTCACCCAACAGAAGTTTTCTTCTCTGCCATGCTCAGTGAACACAGTGCCTCATCCCAGCAGGGCACAGCCCCGCTGAAGGCACAGTATTCAGCCCAGGTTGCCTGCTTGTACTTGTTTTGCTGGTACAAGAATGATGCTGTTTCCAAACAAGCAGCACATAAACCTGAATTCTATCCCGGTCCCAAAGGTTGAAGTTACTTACCCAAGAGCTTACTTAGAACTGAAGATTGGGGCTGATTCTGGGATAATTGTAAAAACCTAAGTGTAGTGTTTATGTGCACAGTCTCCTTCATGGTCCTCTCCTCTCCTCCCACTCTAAGCACCATTGTGGCTCATTCTTCCTCCCAATGATCTCTGAGCTCCATCACCTGCCCTCCATTCCTTCAATCACCATCTTCATTTGGCCCACCACACTCCTGACCAGGCATGCCATGGGCTCCTTTATCAAGAGTATTGTATTTTAACAGGGGTCTGCTAGAGGAACAATGGGTGGAATTGTTTCTGGAACAACAGCAGGTTATGGGCACTACATTCTAGGGCCTTTCAGTAGTGGAGTCCTGGTGTGTCGCTGTGGGTTAATGCACCAGAACACAAAGCCATTTGAACTGCAAGGTCAGTGGTTCAAGCTCACCAGTGGCTCCTCGGAAACGCTATACAGGGTCACTATGGGTTAGAAGTGACTTGACAGCACTTAATAACAACAACATAAATCACATTTCACTATTAGGAATCTGCTCATTTATGCCCAACTCCTTTATATATTTGATGTGTTTCTGTTTTTATTTAGTTTTGAGTTGATTGAAAGATACAGGTTGTTGCTAAGCAATGTAAACAGTAAGCCACAATGACTAGAGGTGATGACTTCAGCTGCCAAATAACTACCCTAGACTTTGGCCAAAAACCAAATCCACTGCCATCGGGTCGATTCTGACTCATAGCAGCCTTATATAGATTTTCTAGGACTAAATTGTTATGGAAGAAGACTCCCTCATCTTTTTCTTATCTTGCCCTGGTTAATTTGTGGGTGGAAAAGGTTTTCTTAACCTGAGACCAGTGCTCAGAGGAGACCTCGTCCTGATATTTCCAAATATAGCTTAGTAACACAGACAAAAAGCAGTCACACATCCAAAATTCAGTCTTGTAGACCCTAGGCTCAGCCCTGGGAAGACCCTGAAAAACTCCTGTAAACTCTACTTGTCAGTTTTAGGAGTGACTGGTGGATGGGTTTGAACTGTTACTTTCCCCATAGTGCTACCAAGGGAGGATTCATCAGAGTCTTTGGTTCCTCTGAGATCTTTTGGGCAGAAAGGAAGAAGGTCTCCACATGTTTTCATGACAATTCCTCCCCTAAAACTGAAGACTAGAGTTTACATATCTACAAATAGGAAGGGTCCCTGTAGTTCTTCAGGATCCTCCAAGGGGTGACTTGAGAGGACAGATCTGGGTTTTGGATGTGTGATTGCTCCTCATTTGATTCTTGCTACTTAGCTACACTTGGAAATATCAGGAGCACAGGTCTCCTCTGATCATGTGTCTCAGTTAAGAAAACCTTCTTTTCCACCCACAGATTTACTTACCAGGCCAAGGTCTCCCACAGACTATTGCCCTGGACCTGGCTTGTAGAGCCAGCCAATTTTGTCTTTGCTGCCTGACTTTCTATTTCTGTGCCCTTTGTGATGTAATTCAAATGTCTAATATTCCACTGGAGTTGAGAGTTAGTAAATTAATTTCACACACATTTTCTGACTTGATCTTCAAAACAAAGCTTCAAAACATTACCATTCTCCAGGGATGAAGCAGCCTTAGACAGCGTAAATATCTTATCCACCAAGGACAACTCATTCCTGGACTCCAGAGTCTTGGTCTTAGATTTTCTGACTCCCAGGTCACTTCCCTTACTCTGTCTTCCTTCAGGTTAACAGTCTCAGTGCGGTCTCCTTTTCCACTTCCACGTAAGACTCATACTCAGGAAATGATCTAATAGTGGTCACACTCACTTCAAAATTTGTCTCCCTTCTCCTGGGTTATTGGCTTTGTAACCCATTTACTATGGCTGTAGTTTTTTTGCCACTGTAAAACGAATTTTAGGCATCAGTGAATGAAATAGAGAGGAGCTGGGAAGTCAGGGGTTCTGACATTACATCTTATGGATAATCATCTAGCTATCTACATTGATCAAACACTGGCTTCACCCCAAGAGCCCCAAGTTAAATGAAGAACAAAGCTAAACCCTAAACCCAGTGCCGTAGAGCCAAGTCCGACACATAGTGACCCTATAGAGTTTCAAAGACTAAACCTTGATGGGAACCGAAAGCTTCATGTTTCTCCTCTGGCGTGGTTGATGGGTTTGAATTGCTGACCTTGAGGATAGCAGTCCAGTGCTGGTCCTACAGCGAACACCATTAGGGATCCCTGAAGAACAAAGGAGCAATTATTTGATAGATTCTGGTGTCTGTTCTCATTAAACAGTATAAATATGAATATAAAATCTCTTTGTCAAGCTTCGCTGGTACTGAATTCTGCCTGGTCACACAGCTGATAGCTTTTGATACAACATTTCTGTGAAAAATTACCATCAGACATGCCTTGGTGCTACTTGGGAAGGGCCAACAGAAGCTTGGTGAATCCCTGGTGGATCAGGTATTGATCTCAGAAGCCCTCTGGCTCCTGACTTGTTCCTAGTTTTTGTTTTTATTGTTTTTGTTAATTCTTTCATGTAGGGATGTTTTCTTGGGTTGGAGCACAGTCAAGAAAATTCATGCTGGTTACTTAGACCATAACAATACTGTCTGAGTCAGCCTTATTACAATGGGGCACAAACTTGAAAGCAAAAATTTACAGAAGTCACTGTAAAGTCACCTTTAGCTCTTTATCATTTTCATAGATGAAGTGCTAAAAGTGTAAAATAGAAGATGCAAGGAGAACTTACAACCAAGGACGTTTCAGTGTCAATTATGTGATCGTTTACATGAGAGAACATTAGTTTTACATTCATCTTATCGTATATCATTTCATTGCTATGGTTACAATCCCCTCCATGCATCATCAACCAACCAAAGGGGCCTGCCCCTTCTGCGCCTCGCCACCCCCCATCCCTCCCCCCATCCCAGCCCGGTCGTCAGCACACAGTTCCTCTCCCTCTCTGGATCTAAAGTCCCCAGCTGCTCCATCTCTCCACATCATCGTCTCTGCCTCCATCTCAGGCATCACTGTTTCTCTGGGTAGGGTTCCACTCTCTGCTCTTCTCCCTTCATGGTACAACCGAGGACTTTTGATATGGTCTCCTAGGTGTAGGAAGTTCCCCCAAGAAATTGACATTTAAGCTGAGGCCCCACTGCTAAGCTGGAGAGGAGAGTCCAGCTAAGCACTCTTTGAGTCTGGTGACATGAATTGAGAAATTTTCTGCAGGTTTCAGTACTTCAAGATGCTTGATATAGTGCTATAGATAAGCATTGGACTGCTAACCACAAGATTGGAGGCTAAACCCACCAGCTGCTCCTTGGAAACCCTAGACATTGGGTCAAAACTGACTAGATGGCACTTAAAAACAACTGTTCTTTTATCTTTTCTCAAATGTCCGTGTTACACCTGTGGTTGTAATGGTTATAATCGTTTTCTGTATTTTAACTTGGCTGAAAAGGAGCTCTGGTAGCGTAGTGGTTACGAATCGGGCTGTGAACCACAAGGTCAGCAGTTCGAAACTACCAGCTGCTCTGTGGGAGAAAGATGAGGCTTTCTACTCCCGTGAAGATTTATAGCCTCGGAAACCCTGTACAGGGTCGCTATGGGTCAGAACTGACTCGATGGCACTTAACAACAACAACAAAACAACAATGTTTGCTGTCTTAATTTCTCCTCATTAAACTATCTCATAGTTTATCTCTTATTTGTCTTCAAAAGTTCTAGATTTTTTCTGAAAATTTTTTTATTGTGATGAAATATATCAAACAAAGCATCTCAACCATGTTTACAGAAGCAGTGTTATAACTCTAATTCTGTTCCCTCTTGTATAACCACTACAACCCTAATTTCCAATGTTGTCTTTACCTTTAGAAATTCAGTGCACCTACAGCAAAAATTCTCCACTTTTTCTTCCCATTTGCCCAACTCGAACCACTATGCTACCAGAGCTGGTGGAGTAGAAAAAGTAGGAGTTTTAGAGGGATTCACATGGCATTTGAATAGTAGAATTGAGGCGATTGGAGAGAATCATTGGAAGGGTGCTGGTAGTTGAGGGAAAGACCCAAATCAAACCCAAATCTTGGGTTTAGATCAGGGGAACCTTTTTTTCTGCCAAAACTTGTAACATCATTCATGGGCCATGCAAATTATCAACTTAAAAATTAGCCTGATATACTTAGTCAAACAATTCATTGTTGTTGTTGTTAAGTGCTGTCGAGTCGGTTCCGTCCATAGGGTATCCAGGAAGCAGCTGGTAAGCTTGAACTACCGAACTTGCAGTTCAAAGTGACTTTACAGTCCAGCACATTAACTCACAGCACCACACCAGGACCCCAAAACGTTTAATTAACTCACCCCCTAAGGTGATGGCTTAAGGAGCTCTGGTAGCATAGTGGTTATGAATCGGGCTGCTAACCTCAAGGTCAGCAGTTTGAAAATACCAGCTGTTCCACAGGAGAAAGATGAGGCTTTGTGTTCCCGTAAAGATTTACAGCCTCGGAAACCCTGTACAGGGCTGCTATGAGTCGGAACCGACTCCATAGCACATAACAACAACAACAAGGTGATGGCTTGGAGTCCTGGTGTGGCGCTATGGGTTAATGAGCTGGGCTGCAAAGTTGGTTTGAACCACAAAGTCTGTGGTTCAAGTTCACCAGTTGCTCCTCGGAAATCCTACAAAGGATCGCTGTGGGTCAGAACTGACTTGACGGCTCCTAACAGCAACAAGAAAACAGTGTGATGGCTCAGAGTCCTGGTGTGGCACAGTAGTATAAGCACTGGACCACAAGGTAGGTTTGAACTGCTCAGTAAGTGGTTCAAACTCACAAGTCACTCCTCAGAAATGCTTGAAAGGGTGACTATGAGTCTTAACCAACTCGAAGGGACTTAACAACAACAGTGATAGTTGGAAATGCTCCTGCCTTGACAGGGCCAGACCAAAGGATTTTGCAGACCTTATACATCTCTCAAGGAGCTCTGGTAGCATCATGGTTATGAATTGGGCTGCTAACCTAAAGGTCAGCAGTTCGAAACTACCAGCGGTTCTGTGGGAGAAAGATGAGGCTTTCTGCTTCTGTAAAGATTTACAGTCTTGGAAACCCTACACAGGGTTACTATATGTCAGAAAAGACTCCACGGCACACCATACCCCCCATACAGCCCGCAGGCCTTACGTTCCCCACCCCTCATTTAGAGTAAGACAAAAATTCTCGATATACATTCACAGAGGTACTTTTCCCAGCCTGGTTTCACCTAGTGGTATTTTTAGGCAGTGACTCATCAGAATCCCCATGGTAAGTGAATGGTTCCCACCCTAGATTTCCTGGGGTGGGCGGTGGCAGACAGAGCATAGACAGGGTTTTGTGGCAGCCCCTGTTTCTCCTTTTGAGGTACAGAGTTTGTAGGCTACAAAGGGGGAGTCTTTCCAGAAGTCGCCTCCAACAGCTGGCTGTCTGAAAACACACAAAAAAATTTACACAAAAAAGAGACAAAGCTTAACAATCAAGCCCTGATGTTCTTGTTTCCACTACTGGCTTCCTTCTCTTCCTCCGGTCCAGTCCACGCCTCTCCTCTCCCACCCAGGTGGTATTTCCACCCACACAATTTTTATATTTGGAGTTTCTGAGGGGTGCAAGTAGTTAAGTGTTTGTCTGCTGACTGGAACCCTGGGAGTATGAATCCATCCAGAGGTACCTCGGAAGACAGGTCTGGCAATCTACTTCCAAAAAAATTAGCCATGGTAAACCCTGTTGAGTAAAGTTCATGAGTCCACTTGTTATCTTCCTCATCATTGAAATCAAGGAGATACTCAGATTGTCTACATCCCTTATCACATTTGAATGCTACCTAAGAATGTCAGTTTGTTGTGCTATAAAGAATATAAGCGTTTGTGTTTTTGATGAATGCTCTTCAAGTATATGATAGACTCAGCCTTATTTTCTCTTGCAGAGCTGCAGAATAAATGCAATAACCCTGTAAACCTGGGGTTGGCAAACTTCTTCTTAAAGGGATATATGTTAAACATGCCAGGCTTTGCAGTCCAGATGGGCTGTGTTCTAGCCACAGATAATATAAGGACATAAATGAAGCAGCCATGGACAACAGCGAAATAAATGACTGTGGCTATGTTTTCATAGAACTTTCTGGACACTGTAATATGGATTTCATATCATTTTCACATCATGAGATATTCTTCTTTTCCAATGATTAAAAATTGTAACAACCACTCTTAATGCTCAGACCACATAAGTACAGGCAGTAGGCCCGATGTGGCTAGTGGGACACGGTTTGTTGAAGCTGCTGTAAACCTAGAAGCTGAACTGAAAAGCCTGTGTCTCTTTCAGTCATTCAGGTGATCATTTGAATGTTGTCTCCCTTCCCACATGAGGGTCTCCTGTTCCCCCTATTCAGGCTGATACCCATGCTGCCTGCCCAGGTTGTACCTTTCGTCTCCTGCAGCTCCTCATCACTGTTCAGTTCTCATTTGAGGGTCTGCTGCAGTTTTGTAAATCTGGATTGGGTGTCCAGTCTCCATATTTCCATACAGTTCTGCATGCTGCATTTCCTTATCCTGGCACCTTTTGCATTGTACTGTCAGGACCTGGTAATGTTTGTGTCCCTCATTGCCATGTGACTCAATGAGGCCCATTACTGAAATGCCAGCGCCTGGCACAGTGTCTTGTACCTAGCAGGACCTCAATGCTTATTGATTGAGTAAATGAAAGACTGAATGGCAGAACGATTTAGAGCATTCCAGGGATTAAAGCGCTCTGGTAGCATAGTGGTTACGAATCGGGCTGCTATCCTCAAGGTCAGCAGTTCAAAACTATCAGCTGCTCCGTGGGAGAATGATGAGGCTTTCTGCTCCTGTAAAGATTTACAGCCTTGGAAATCCTGTACAGGGTCACTATAAGTTGGAACCGACTCCACGGCACATAACAACAACAGTGATTAAAGGGAGTCCTGGTGTGGTGCTGTGGGCTAGTGTGCCAGACTGCAATGTCATTTGAACTGCAAGGTCGGTGGTTCAAACTCACCAGCTACTCCTTGGAAACCCTATACAGGGTCACTATGGGTCAGAATCGACTTGACAGCACTTAACAACAACAACAAGGGATTCAAGAGATCAATGAAACGTGCATATGGAGACCTTAACACTTGGCAAACTAGAGATGACTTAGGGAATGCTGAGATTTGAAGTGGGGTCATGGTGTTGTGCTGTAGGATAAACACTGGGCTGCTAACCTCAAGGTCGGTGGTTCAAACTCATCATATGCTCCTTGGAAAGCCAATTCAGCGTCCCTGTGTCAAAACTAACTATACAGTACTTAACAACAACACAAGTTTTGAGATACTCTGATTTGGCGAAAGAAGGCACCAATGAAGACTAAAATAGTTACAGAATATTTCACGAAAAAGTGGATCTTGAATTTACCTTTAAGGCAAATGGGAAAAGAGATAGTAGAAAAGTATTGGGGTTTATTACTGTCAATGCTTTGGTCTGATGCATTGCTGTTGGTGTTGCCTGCCATCCAGTCATCTCTGACTCATCGTGACACATGTACAACAAAGCCTAACATTGTCCGATCCTGCATCATCTTCCTGATCCATTATCTATAGCTGCAGCCATTGTATTGTACCTTCCAACCTAGGAGGCTCATCTTCCAGCACTATGTTGGACAATATTCCATTTTGATCCACAGGGCTTTTCATTGACTAATTTCTTAAAAATAAATCATCCAGTCTTTTCTCCTACTCTGTTTTAGTCAGGAAGCTCTGCCAAAACCTGTTAGTACCTCAAATACTTGTATTTGTGGCATATCTTCCAGCATCATAGCACTATGCAAGTCAGCACAGTAGGACAAACTGACTGATAGACGGTGTAATTCACTACTCTGAAAACAGTTCCCGCTAGAAAGTAGGATGCTCTTCAGCGAATGACCAGGAAAAAGATAAGGACAGCTCTGGAGTTTTTCTCAAAGAGCCTGGGTTATTATCTTCCAGAGACACAGATGTGCACACGGTGGCCTCCCTGTTGAAACTCTACCTCCGAGACCTCCCGGAGCCGGTGGTTCCCTGGAGTCAGTATGAAGGCTTTCTGCTCTGCGGACAGCTAATGAATGCAGATGAGGCAAAGGTTTGTATCTCATTCAAGTTAGATGTCTTGCTCTGGAAGAAATGAATTGGTTTCCTAAATGCTCCTCTGATAGGCAGCAGGAGTGGGGCATACTTTCCTGACAATGACTCCCACTACTGAACTTCCACACTTTAGATCTGCTTCTACCAACTTGTCTCAATTTCAGCCTATTTGACAATGTCTTCATCATTGACAACTCACATCTGACTGGGCAGAGGGTCTAAGGCTTTTCTTACCAGTGAAATAATTTGTTCCCAATACTGAAGACTAACCTGAAGAGAAGAATAGCTCAGTATTGGGAAGAAAGCAAGTACACTGGATGCTGTTGCTAACTGCATTTGAAAATAGGCAGTCCCGGGGATGGAGTTCTGATGTGGCAGTGAATAAGCGCTGGACTGCTAATTGGAAGATCAGTGGTTCAAAACCAGCAACTGTGTCTAAGATAGGGTCCCTATGGATTGGAATTAACTTGACGGCACTCATCACAGCCACTAATCATTGAAGAGGCTTTGGGTCTTTTCTTGCACTAAAATTAAACAATACAAAACACTGATTCTGACGCATAGGGACCCAATAAGACAGTACTCTGTCTTTCCTGACAATGGCTGCTCCTTTAGGTTTCCCAAACTGTAAATCTTTATGGGAGCATAAATCTTTATGACAGCCTCATCTTTCTCCTGCAGAATAGCTGGTGGGTTTGAGCCACTGACCCTGTGGTTGTTGTTGTTAAGTACCGTGGAGTCGGTTCCGACTCATAGTGACCCTGCACAGGGTTTCCGAGGTTGCAAATCTTTTCGGGAGTAGAATGCCTCATCTTTCTCCTGCAGAACCGCTGGTAGTTTTGAACTGCCAACCTTGAGGTTAGAAGCCCGATTCATAACCACTATGCTACAGCAGCCCTATAATTAACCCACTGCACCATCAACGCTCCTTTTTCTTGCAGTAAGATGACGCCCAATAAGAACACAATGCACATTTTCCAACTCACCTACCAATTCCACTTTAAGACTTAGACTTAGTTAGGAATGGATCTTGGGTGTAACCTGGGAACTGCAGGTACAGAGGATCTACACCACAGTGTTGTGTATAAACTGCCAGGGCCATGGGCACATTTCCTTGAGTTCTGTGAAGACGAGCCATTGAGGTTTTGAGAAGACCCCTGGTCTCAGGTGAACTTTTGCACCCACAAATATTCAGTGTTTGTAAGATGACGATTTGTAAGATGACGCTTACAAATCGTGCAATCAGCTGTGACTGAAAAGAACAAACAAAACCTCCCTGTTCTCCCTCTACCTGGCACATGCATTTATTATCTCATCATCCCTGGTACTCAAGGTCAACACAGCTGAATAGTCCAGCCTTGCCTCCTCCCATCAGCTTGATCAGACTGCCTTGGTGTCCCAGCAGGTCTCAGCAAAGCCATTTTATTCAAAAGACTTTTCCAGAAACATCCTCCCTCTCTCACCAGTTTAAAAATGATCTTGAGATATTTGATTACAGCTCAATCTTATACTGGAGTGTTAAATCTCAAACTTTCATTCTGAAAACAATGACTGTGAGTAAGAGCTGACATATTGCTCTTGCCCTGGGGGAGCTCACAGTGTTTAGGGGACATAATTGCAGACAAAGAAAAAAAAAATACACTGTACAAAACTCCATGAGCCACTTTATACTATGTTTGCAACTTCTTGTGAATCCATACTTATTTCAAAGTAAAAAAAAAAAAAAAAAGTTTAAAAATTGTTTTGTAAAGCGTTGGGAGCAGGAATGAGAACAATATGTGGCTTTTGTACAGATCTTCTCATGATCTAGGAGCTCTGTTGGCAAATAGGCAGTCTTCTTTACTGGTGTCAAAATCTCTTCCCAGGCTCAGCAAGAGTTGAAGAAGCATCTTTCCACCCTTCCCAGAGACAACTACAACCTCCTGAGCTATATCTGCAGGTGAGTCCCCTGGGAGGTGATGAGCCATGGTTTCAACCAAATATTTCAAGAAGTTCCCATTAGAGGTGGAGGGAGTTTCTAGGTGAACTCAGAGATTACTGTCCAGATCTTTGGAAGGTCAAGTCTATTCATAGCACTGAGGTAGCGTCCTGTTTCCACAAGATAAGATGAAAGCTTCCCTGAAAATCCGATGGCACAAAATGGATATGCTTCCTTCCTCCTTCAGGTCTGGGATTCTTAGAGCCTGCCTAGAATTCTCTCACACCTTCCTGACCCCCTAAACATCCATTCCAGGTCACCCTTTTTATTTTTCTCAATTCCTTTCTGGGACATGCCAGAACTGTCTAGTATGTGGAATGCTCACACAACATAGTGGTTGGGAGCCTGGGCCTTCCTTCTAGATGGAGCTTTAACAGATAATTAGGTGTGGTTTCCAGATAACTCATGTGACACATGTGTGATTTGTATACTATGGAACTACAGAAATTTACAGAGAAAACAATGAAAATGACTCACAACCCCCTCATCAATCACTATTAACACCTGCACATATTTCTTTCTGGATGTTAGATAGGTAGATAATTGTATGGTGGTGTCGACCTTGAGGTTAGCAGCCCGACTTGTAATCACTATACTACCAGAGCTCCTGAGATAATTGTATACATCAATATCAATATATAGAAACTCTTGCTTAATATCAAATTGTAATCTATATCTATCTAACTTACTGAATGTATATAAACATTTAAATATGTATATGTGTATTTGTGTTTATATGTATAGTCAAGCAAACAAACAAACAAAAAACCTTGCCATTGGGTAGATTCCAACTCAAAGTGACCCTATATAGGGCTTCTGAGACTGTAAATCTTTACAGAAGCAGACAGCCACAACTTTCTCCCTTGGAGAGACTAGTGGGTTTGAACTAACAACCTTGCAATTAGCAGCATAATAACACTTAAAGAACCAGCAGGGCTGCCATCTAGACACTATAAGATTACAGTATAACTGCTCCATAGGGCTTCTGAAATTGTATATCTTTACAGGAGCAAATAAGTAGATTTGAACTGATATCCCAGCTAGCAGCCCAATGCGCCAAGGATATATATATACAGCTGAAAACCTTATCAATACCAGTAGAACACTGTTAGCACCAAAATATTGAATATTGAAACATGATGAAGAGCACAAGAATATTGTCAGATATAGTGCGAGAAAATGACCCCTCAGGTTGGAAGGCACGCGAAATATGACTTGGTGGAAGGGCTGCCTCTCAAAGGAGATTTGACTGCGATGACATGAATGGAGTGAAGCTTTCGGCACAACTCGAAATGAAGAGAAACAGCTGTAAATATCTATTAATAATCAGAACATGGAATGTATAAAATATGAATCCAGGAAAATTGGAAATTGCCAAATGAAATGAAATTCATAAACATCAATATCCTAGGCATTAGTGAGTTGAAATGGATTGATATTGGTCATTTTGAATCTGACAATCACATGGTTTACTACACCAGGAATGACAGACTGAGGAGGAATGACATTGCATTCATCATCAAAATGAACAAATCAAGATCTGTCTTGACGTACAACGCTGCCTGTGATAGGAAAATACCCATACACCTATAAGGAAGACTAGTTAATACCACTGTGATTCAAATTAATGTACCAATTACTAAAGCTAATGCTGATAAAGTTGAAGTCTACCAACTTCTTCAGTCTGAAATTGATCAAACATGTAATCAAGTTGTGTTGATAATTACTGGTGATTGGAATGCAAAGATTGGAAACAAAGAGGAAAGATCATAGTTACAAAATATGGCCTTGGTAATAGAAATGATGCTGGAGATTACAAGATAAAAATTTTCAGGACAATTGATATATTCATTGGAAATATCTTTTTTTTAGAAAAGATAAAAGATGACTATGATAGTGTAGTGTTTACGAGTCGGGCTGCTAACCTCAAGGTCAGCTAGTTCAAAACTACCAGTGGTTCCATGGGAGGAAGATGAGGCTTTCTGCTCCTGTAAAGATGATGTATAGTCTCAGAAAACCTATACAGGGCTGCTATGAGTCAGAACCGACTCTACGGCACATTACCACCACCACCATACACATGGAACTCAGTAGATGGAGTGTACGGAAATCAAATTGACTGCATCAGTAGTCTGGTAGTGTTGTGGTTATGAATTGGGCTGCTAATCTCACAGTCAGCAGTTCAAAACTACCAGCTGTTCTGTGGGAGAAAGATAAGGCTTTCTGCTCCCGTAAAGATTTAGAGCCTCGGAAACCCTGTACAGGGTCGACTATGAGTTGGAACCGACTCCACGGCACATAACAACAGCAACAACATAGGTAGATACAGATATAGATATAGATAAAGATGTTATTGTTGTTGTTAAGTGAGTTGGTTCCAGCTCATAGTGACACTGTATAGGGTTTCCAAGGAGTAGCTTGTAGGTTTGAACAGCCACCTTGAAGTTCAAATTCACCTTGCCTTCCAGGGTATTGCTATAAAATCATATAATCCTATATTAAACAAAAATGAAAATGTGGAGCTATTATTTGTCAGTATAACCCCCATCTAGGCCTGTATATTCTGAAGGTCATGTGGTTAATGTGCAAGGTCTGTTTGAACCACAAGGTTGGTTGGTAGTTCAAGCTCACCAGCCACTCCTTGTAAACCCTATACAGGGTTACTATGAGTTGGAATCGTTCCATGGCACTTAACAACAGCAATCCTCCCCTGAAGAATTCTGTGCTCAGTTTGGTTATCCTTGAAGGACACAGGCTGTGTTCCTTTGAAATGTTCTTTAAGTTTGGGAAACAAAAAGGAGTCTGAGGGGTAAGATCAGGACAGTGGGGTTGGATAGGGTAAGTTTTCCCAACTAAATTCTCCTAGGACAAAAAGCAGACTCATTATCCTGATGGGAAGAAAAAAAAAACTCAGTTCAACTTTCTTGGCCTTTCACTCAACAATGTAGTTTCCCATTTTCTTAAAACTTCTTCCTAATAAGCCCCTGTGATTATCTTGTGTCCTTCTATAAATTCTATCAAGATTACATCTTTGGAATTCCAAAAAGCAGATGCTATAACCTTCTGAGCTGACCTCTCTACCTTAAATTGAACTGGTACGGCAGATCCCTTCAGAAGCCACTGTTTGATTGAACCTTTGTTTATTTGTAGTCACCTTAATGAGACTAAGTTCACTGGTTCACTGAGAGAACTTGTCTGCAGTCTCCACTGATCACAGAGACATGTTTTATTTGGAATTAATCTGTGCATGTATGGACTGGAACCCAGTAGCAACAGTTTTTTGACTTACTCTTATATTTGCAGCACATACAAATGCACATGTAGAAATAGCCTTTGTCAAATCTGTATATAGTTGTGGGTGTAGTTCCTTTGACTTCCACATATGTTCAGCTTGAATGTCTCTGTATCCACTCATAGATTATTGCTACTATTGTTATTGCATATGTAATCGGATTTATCTTCGTTGCCTTTAACTTTTGTGCTAAACGTTTGTGGGCCAAGATAGTCTGGTTCCATCCCAGAGACCAGGAGAAAATAGCTGGGATCCACCCCTGAGATTTCCTTGGTACCTTGAAGAGCTTCCTTCTGGTAACTTCCTGTTTTCCACTGTGCTGTTTCTTGGCTGCCCACAGGTTCCTCCATGAAATCCAGCTGAACTGTGCAATTAACAAGATGAGCGTGGACAACCTGGCCACCGTGATAGGTGTGAATCTCATCAGGTCAAAGGTAGAAGACCCTGCTGTGATCATGAGAGGTAAGGCTAACCTTGTGGTGAAGGCACAGAAGACATGTTAACACTTCTCACAACACCACTCATATGTGTGCACTGTTCTGCACGGTGCCAGACATCTTTATCTGATCATCTCGTCTGAATCATACAGACCAGAGACCTTGAGGTAGGCAGGAAAGGAATATGTCACTTTCTAGACCACATCAGAGCAGAGAATTTAAGAGGTTTGTCCATTGGTCACACAATGCAAGAATCTGGCACTAAAACTCTTATCCAGTTTCATAATCTTTTATTATTTTTAAATACCCCTAGTCAGAGAGGGCAAATACATTTTATTTTGTACACCAATTCACACAAAGACTGATTATAAAGCTGGGTTGAGAAGGCTTCCGAGGCTGTCTTCCTGGCATTAAGTACCAATGTCTGCTGTTGTTATGGGGAGATAGGATGCCAGGCACATGTTTGCTATCTAGAAAGCCAATAAGAACATAAACTGTCCTATCGAGGACCCCAGCAAGAGAGAAAGATGTCTTCATCTTCTCTACTTAATGTTGATTTTCTTGATCAAAAACTGTTTCAGAAAATAACCTTAACAACTCCCTTCCCTTTCTTTTTCTACTCTATATCCTTTTTCTATTCCACCCCCTCACAGGACAACTCCCCACCTCAACATTTATGGGGGTTTCTATGAGGAGCAAAGTGGCGTCTCATAGATACATAGAGTGTCTCTTCAGTCACTGTGGTTTTAGAGACAGATTTAGGGACATCACTTGGATGGGGGACTTTTGTGGGCTGCCAACCTTCTGCCATGGGTCTAGCCTATAAATACATTTCTTCTTTCTTCCAGGGACTCCTCAGATCCAAAGGGTAATGACTATGATGATTAGAGACCATGAAGTCCTCTTCCCCAAGTCCAAGGATGCACCCCTGTCACCTCCTGCTCAGAAAAATGACCCTAAAAAGACTCCAGTGGCCCGAAGCTCTGTGGGCTGGGATGCTACTGAAGATGCCCCAGTTTCTCAGACAGACAGTTTCAATAACACGGTAAGGTACCCTCCTTCGTCCATATGTCTGTCCATTTAGTCCAGGCTATCTGGTAGCGTAGTGGTTACGAATTGGGCTGCGAACCTTAAGGTCAGCGGTTCGAAACTACCAGCCGCTCTGCGGGAGAAAGATGAGGCTTTCTACTCCCGTAAAGATTTACACCCTCGGAAACCCTGTACAGGGTCGCTTTGGGTTGGACCCGACTCGATGGCACTTAACAACAACAACAAATCCCATCTAAGAGCTTTAGGTGTTTGGGAAGATGGTATGGCAAAAGGCCCAGCTGGTGCAAACCCATTGGAACACAGTTTGAAAGTCTGTCCTCTTTTATATAGTCTATATTTGTGCCCAAGGCATCCTGAAGGGATGGTTAATGCCACATGTGCCAGTCACTCAATGACTTAGCAAGGGGGATCCTCACTGAAGACTCCTCCAAAAGAGAAACTCTTTCAAACATAGTCCAGGGAAATGCAACCGGAAACAATTACGTATATGATATTGTAAATGTTTTGGTTAAAGTTGTTGACAATTCTGGCTCTAAGTCCAGAGAGAACTGGTTTCCTGCTAACTCATGAAACATGATTTATTTCTGAGCGATGTGATGAATTCGTGTAATATTTCTCATTCCCTGATAAGCCTTCTCAGCAATGTCAGCCCCTCGTTTGTACTGGAAGTGTTGGGGCTCACGTTCCCAGTGTCTAAAAACTCTGCAGACTCTGAAATTTAGATTATTTGAGGACAACGGTTTACAAAGGTCAAATATTTTTATATATGAAGGGGCTTCAAAAAGTTCCTAGAAATGGACTTAAAAGATAATGGAATTTTTCTAAGAACTTTTTGAAGCTCCTTGTATTTATAGAGATGCATATTTGTTAAAAGGACATGGGAACTTTAGGATTCTTTATGCATGACCAAAAAATGAATTCAAGATTTCTGGCTGACCAGGTAATTTATGTTATCTATAATACAGTTGTAGTGCTATGGGTTAATGCCCCAGACTGTAAAGTCATTTGAACTGCAAAGTCGGCTATTCAAGCTCACCAGCTGCTTCTCAGAAACCCTGTACAGGGTCGCTATGAGTTAGAATCGACTCGACCGCACTTTAACAACAACATAATACTGTTTGGAGTGCTGGTGTGGCACTGTGGATTAATGCACTAGACTGCAAGGTCGTTTGAACCACAGTGTTGGGGGTTCAAACTCACCAGCTGCTCCTTGAAAACCCTATACAGGGCCACTATGGGTTGGAACTGACTTGACAGCACTTAACAACAACAACATAGTATTGTTTGGAGGCCTAGTGTGGCGCTGTCAGATAAACATTGGATTGCTAACCTCAAAGTTGGTGGTTCAAACCCACCAGCCTCTCCTTGGAAACTCTATACAGCGTTGCTGTGAGTTGCAACCAACTTGACGGCACTTAATAATAATAACAACATAGTTCTGTTAATCCAGAGAACAATTAAGAAAATGTTGACAAAAAATAGTGGTAGTGGTTATGAATTTGTTAGGTGGCATCTGTCTGCACACAATGCATCTTATGAATGCTGTATGTTTCTGGACTTACTAAAATTGAGAAAATGCTCATACTTCACCTAGTGAAATATTCCCAGCATCCTTAAGATTAGTTATTGTTATGCTTATCTGATAGGTTGTTATTGTGGTTAGGTACTGTCGAGTCAGTTTCCCCTCATGGTGACCCTGTATAGTGTTATCCAGGAGCAGCTGGTGGGATTGAATTGCCAACCTTGAGGTTAGAAATCCAGCGTTCATCCACCAGAACCACACCAGAACTCCCATTTGATAGGTGTTATTGTTGTTCATTGTTGTCACAGTGACCCTATAGAGAGTTTCCAAGGAGCAGCTGGTGGGTTTGAGCTGCTGGTCTTGTGGTCAGTGCCTACCGTACAGCGCTACACCAGGACTTCACTTGGCAGGTTCCAGTGGGGGCTGTTGTGTGCTGTGGAGTCAGTTCTGACGCATAGTAACACTGTATAGGGTTTCTGAGGCTGTAAATCTTTATGGGAACACAAAGCCTCATCTTTCTCCTGTGGAATGAAGTGGTAGTTTCAATTGACCTTGAAGTCAGCAGCCTGACTCATAACCTCACTGTTTATTGTCTGCTTCTAACAGACATTGTACTGGGCAATGAAAACAGCTCACCTCACTCTAACTCTATAGGACAGAATTTATTCACATTGTATGATTGAGGGAGGAGCTGAGGGTCAGAGAGGCTAGCCAGCTGGCCCAAGGTGGCAGGCCCACTGTATTTCATGTTAGGACTTAGAATTATCTGCTGTTCTTAAGTGCCTTTGAGTTGGTTCTGAGTCATAGAGACTCTGTATAGGGCTTCTGAGGAACAGCTAGTAGATTTGACCTCGTGGTTAGCGGTCAGGTGGTGCTTATCCTACAGTGCCCACACCAGGACTCCTTAGTTCTCCAGGACTGCTATAACAGAAGCACCCCAGTGGATGACTTTAATAAACAGAAATGTACTCTCTCACAGTTTAGGCGGTTAGAAGTTGGGATTCAGAGCGTGGTTCTAGAGAAAGGTTGTTGTCTTCTTTCAGCTGACCTTGGAGATCTCCATGTGTCTTGGCATCAATCTGTCCTTGGATCTAGGGGTTTCTTAATGCAGGGGCCCCAAGTCCAAAGGACACACTCCACTCCTGACTCTTCTTTCTTGAGGGTACTGGGTTCCTCCTTCTGCACTCACTTCTTTCTCTTTTTATCTTTGTAAGATCAAAGCTGGTGTAGACCATATCCCCGGGGGACACTTCCTTTCAATTGATTGGTGGCTCCTAGCAGTTCTTAGGGAAATGAATGTTTCACATTAGGTCTCTTCATGGGGGATGATTACGTTTTAACTGCTAACCCACTAAAAATGCTGGCCCTGTCAAGCAGACCCATGATCTTAACAATGGAAAGGACACAAATCTAGTTCTGACTGCACAGCCCGGGAATGAGGTTGCCAAAGCAGCTGATGAGAGTCCCATTGTGGCGCTGTAGCACTAGACCACAAGGTCGAGTTGAACCACACGTTTTGTCATTGTTTTTGTGAGTGCCGTAGAATCAGTTCCAACCCATAGCGACCCTGTATAGGGTTTCTGAGGAGCGGCTGGTGAGCTTAAACTGCTGACTTTGTGGTTCAAGCCAACTTTGCAGTCCAGCACATTGCCACAGGCAGTTTAAATTCACCAGCCGCTCCTTGGAAACCCTATAGGAGGTCACTTGGAGTTAGAACCAACTCAGTGGTGGCACTTAACGACAGTAACAAGGCAGCTGATTAGTTAGAAAGATTGAAGAGCGTGCTTGAGTAAAGGTTTTCTGATTTTACATTTAGAGTTCATTCTTTTGGCTTTCTTTTTAATTTAATTTTTAAGTGTATGGCATATACACAATGGTTCAGAAATGCAAAAAGATAGAAAAAAGTGTGCATTGCAAAGTTCTGCTCCCTTCTCTTTTCCTATCCTCCCCACCTTCCCCTCCTGCCTTTATTAGTTTGCTAAAGAATTTTATCATTTCCCTATTCCTTTATGCAAATATAAGCAGATAGGAATGTAAATTTTTATTTCTCTCCTTTTTGCACACATTGTAGTACTATTATATATAGATATAGATATAGATGGACTCTGAACCTTAAGGTCAGCGGTTCGAAACTACCAGCTGCTCCGCGGGAGAAAGATGAGGCTTTCTACTCCCGTAAAGATTTACACCCTCGGAAACCCTGTACAGGGTCGCTATGGGTCGGACCCGACTCGAAAGCTTTCTACTCCCGTAAAGATTTACACCCTCGGAAACCCTGTACAGGGTCGCTATGGGTCGGACCCGACTCGACGGCACTTAACAACAACAACAACAACAAAGTATATCCTGCAGATTTCTTTTGTCAGTACACAGACAGCTACCTCCTATGACCACATATTTTAAGTAGACTTATAGTAAGGAGCTCTGGTAGTGTAGTGGTTACGAATCGGGCTGTGAACCGAAAGGTCAGCAGTTCGAAACTACCAGCTGTTCCGTGGGAGAAAGATGAGGCTTTCTGCTCCCATAAAGATTTACAGCCTCAGAAACCCTGTTCAGGGTCGCTATGAGTCGGAACCGACTTGACGGCGCATAACAACAACATAGTATTCCAAAAGGAGGTGGTTATGAGTCTCGGACTGCCAACCGCAAAGTCAGCAGTTCAAAACTGCCAGCCATTCTGCAGGAGAAAGAGGAGGTGTTCTGCTCCCGTAAAGATTTACAGCCTGGGAAACCCTGTGCAGGTTCACAATGAGTTGGAACCGACTCCACGGTACTTAACAACAACATAGTATTCCAGGAGCCCTGGTGTAGCACTGTGGGCTAATGCTGTCAGACTGCAAAGCCATTTGAACTGCAAGGTCGGCGGTTCAACTTCACTAGCTGCTCCTTGGAAATCCTATACAGGGCTCCTAGGGGTTGGAACCAACTCAACGGCGCTTAACAACAACATAGTATTCCAAGGATTCCTAGTGATGCATTACTTAAGTGCTAGGCTGCTAACCGAAAGGTCGGTGAGTCACACCCACTAGCTGCTCCATTGAAGAAAAGGCCTGGTGATCTGCCTAGGAAACCTTATGGGGCAGTCCTATAGGGTTGCTGCAAATTGATGGCATAAAGCAACAAGAAAAACATAGTGTTCCATTATATTGTTGTTGTTAAGTGCCGTCGAGTCCATTCCAACCTATAACGATCCTGTATAGGGTTTCCGACGAGCAGTGGGTGGCTTTAAATAGTGGATGTTGTTTATCCTCTCACAGATCAGAAGATTAGAAATCCAAAATTGGGGCACTGTCTCTAGGAAGGCCCTCCTTCTGTGGGTTCTGAAGAAAGATCCTTGTCTCTTTGACCCTTCTGTAGTTCCAGAGTTCCTTGGTTCCTTGGTCGTCTTCACATAGCATCTGTGTTCCTCTTGTTTGTGCTCTTTTTATAAATCAGAAACGGTTCAGTTTAGCGTACACCATATATGGTTATGGACTCATTGATAAAAGCAAAACAAAAAACCCCTCTATTTTCAAATAGGGTTATTATTTTTTATTTTATTATTTACACAGGTATAAATAAAGATAAACCTATGGATATACTCCTAGGGGTTAGTATTCCAGCACATTTTTGTCAGATTGGGGAGACACAATTCAATTCAAAGCACATTGCCTTCAGCCCTTTGCGCTAAATAAGACTACAATGAATAACCTTGATTGGGCCTCATTCTGCATTCCGGCAGTTAGATTTCTTGGATAAATTCTCAGAATCAGGATTGCATGGTCCAAGGGTAAATGATTTAGTAATGTGTAATTTTGATAAAAGGAGTCCTGGGGTGGCACTGTGGGTTAATGTGTCAGATTGCAAAGCCGTTTGAACTGCAAGGTTGGCGGTTCAAGCTCACCAGCTGCTCCTCGGAAACCCTACACAGGGTCTCTATGGGTCAGAACTGACTCAATGGCACTTCATAACAACAATTTTGATAAAATTGCTAAATAGAAGTTGTACCATTTTGGATTCCCACTAATAGTGCACAAAAGAACCCATTTCCCTACAGTTTTACCAACAGAGTTTCTTATCAAATTTTGAGTTCTCATTTGTCAGATGACAACTAGTATTTCAGTAATTTTCATTTTAATTTGAGATGCATCTATTATGAGAGAAATTGAACATCTCTGAGGTCCAGCTGTAGTTTTTTTCTCTATGAACTGACAGATTTTTTTTTTGCCCATTGTTATATTGGTTGTTCTTTATCTCCTCAATTTTTATGAGTCTTTCATATTAGGGAGAGTAACCATTGTCTGTGATTTGCATTAAAAATATTTTTGTAGGTTTGTCATTTATATTTTGATTTATCACTTGGTGATTTGTTTTATTTTTGTTCTTTTGGATATGTGTGTGTGTGAGAGAGTATCTTCAAAAAGTTTGTGAGAAAATTCCATGCTCTCTTAATTCAATTTTTCCATAAAATTTTTAAAATTCTCTCACATGCACATGCACACACAGCTTTTCTTTGTTTTGAAGGGAGATCATGCAGAATCAAGTAGGTTGAAATTTCAGTCTTTCCTTTTAGATTTTCAGTCACAGTTAAAAAGTCCCTGCCATTCTAAGGTTGTGAAGAGGTCCTAATATAGAACTTTTTATCACAAAAGTAGACTTACTTTTAGTCAGTACATCACCTCTAGAGTATCAGTTCCTATAAGTGAAATATCCTTTTGAGAAAATGCCAAGGTGATAATCCACTAATGTGATAAATTCTGAGATGATCTTATAATTAGGAACCTCATAGGTTTACAGTCGGGAGACTTTTCTTCAGAGAATTTAGATATTTTCTATAAATGCAGATATTTTTCTAATCCTGATCTTGGGAGCATGACACCTGAGTGGGGGAAAGCTGTATAATATCTATAGTGGGTTTTTCTACACAAGTGACTAGAAAATCCATATAACATCTATGACCATTTTTTTCTAGACAAGTGACTCAGATACAACAAGTCCCACTGGATTTCAGCTGAGTGACACATATATGGATGACAGCAGCAAATCTTCCAGAGAAAATCCAGGAGATTGGAAGCTGCAGTCGAGGAAAAGGACACAGACACTCCCTAACCGGAAATGTTTCTTGACTTCTAGTTTGCATGGCTCCAGCAGCAGCAAAGTGGAGATCTTTCAAAATGAATTCTGGTCACCTTTAGAGACCAAGGCAAGGGAAGGGCACCAGAGAGCAAAGTCTCAAGATTTGCGTCAACTTTCAGACTTCCAGCGGACTTCCACTTATGATAACGTCCCTACTCTCCCAGCATCCCCTGAGGACAAAGCAAGTGCACCTTCTTCCCACACCTGTGACTGTAAGAGAGACACTCTTGCCAGCCCCAACTCTGAAGCCGGACCTAGAATAAAGGACTCTGTAGAACAGGAACTTGAATCTTCCCAGAGACTGGTCCAGGAACTACTAAAGGAAATAGAAACACAGAAGCAGACATATGAAGAACAGATTAAAAAGTAAGTCACATCCCGAGGAGCACTGAGTGGCCACTAGCTTCCATCTTTAGACTCATCTGTCAGAGAGGTGATATTATAATTCATTTAGGGAATACAGTGAACTATACCAGAGGAGCTTCAAATAATAAAAGGTGTGATGTGATGACTAAATTAGTGAAAACTCTAAATTTTAGATTAAATTTATAAAATTTATATCTAGCTTAAGTAGTCTAATAAGCTAATATGAAATAGTGGCTCTTTAGGAATCAATATCCTTTAATGAATTAAAGAATTTCTGAGTTTGAATTTTTCATATTAATCATTCATTGGCTCCACAAATAGTTATTGAGTACCTGCTATATGCCAGGTGCAGAGGAATAGCACTGAGCAAAACAGACAACAGTTCCTGCCTTTATGTCCTGTAGAAGGGACAAACAATAAAAAAAATTAAGTAAATTAAAATATATGCTATGTCAAATGATGCAAAATGCTATGGAGAAAAGGAAAACCAGTAGGAAGTTAATACCTTCAAGAAAGGTGGTGGTGGTGGTAGTCATGAGCTGTTGGTTCAGACTTACAGTGACCCTGCAAATCTTTACAGGACCAGAAAGCCTCATCTTTTTCCTGTGGAATGGCTGATAGTTTTGAACAGCTGACCTTGAGGTTAGCAGCCTGACTTGTAGTAATGTTAAAGTGTGGGTCAGGAAGTCTTCACTGAGCAGGTAGCATTTTAGTAGAGGGCTAGAGGAGATGAGGGGACAAGTCAGATGTAAGGTTGGATGGGAACACTACAGGAAGAGAGAACCACAGTTTAGAAGCCAGAGAAAGGAGCAGGGTCTGGTGTTCATGGACAAAAAAAAATGGTGTGGGGAACTGGAACAGGTAAAAGATGGGATCTGGGAGGTAAAGGAGGCCAGAGCACAACGCATAGGGCTTTATCAGCAACAATAAAGCCAGAGGAGACGGAAGCCAATGGAAGCTTTGACCCAACGTATGCTTCGTAGCATCACTGGCTTCCAACTAAGTGAGGCAAATGGAATTGGGAGACTAGTTAGTTACAGTCATTGTTGTTGTTGTTAAATGCTGTTGAATCAATTCCATCTCATTGCAAGCCTGGACATGTTTTCCAAGGAGAGACTGCTGGCTTTGGACTGCTGACCTTGTGGCTAGCAGTTCAGTGCTTATCCTACAGCACAACACCAGGAATTGGAAGACTACTTATTTATCACCATAATCTCATATAAATCCCTAAGATTCTTAGACACAATTTTTTCTCTTGTATAGTTAGACAAAGAATTTCCTTGGAATATTTTTTTCACACTACAATTGGCCATCAAACTCTCTTTCACAAAAGAAAACCTCAATCTAGCTGTACCCATGTTGTTGTTGTTGTTAAGTGCCATCAAGTCAATTCTGACCATTTCAGAACAGATCATAAAATAGTGAAATGCGAATTAATGGGGTTTTCATATTGAGGATGGAGTCTTGTTGTTGTTGTTGTTGTTGTTATGTGCCGTGGGGTCGGTTCCAACTCATAGCGATCCTTGTACAGGGTTTCCAAGGCTGTAAATCTTTACAGGAGCAGAAAGTCTCATCTTTCTCCTGCGGAACAGCTGGTAGTTTCGAACTACTGACCTTGCAGTTCACAGCCTGATTTGTAACCACTATGCTACCAGAGCTCCTTAACGATGGAGTCTTAGGGTCATGCAAATGGTAAAGGTGTTCTGCTGCAAATGCTAACTGCATAGTTGGAGGTACAAGTCCACCCAGAGGTAACTTAGAAGGAAAACAAGGTGATCTGCTTCCCCCAAAACCCAGCCATTGAACCTTATGGAACACACTTCTACTCTCACACACATGGAGTTGGCGTTCATGGGAGTTGACTTGACATCAACATGGTTTTGTTTTGTTTTGTTTTTTCATATTAGGGATACTTTTCAGTTCATTAAGACTCAGGTAAGGGAAAGGAAGACTTTTGGATCTCCTATCCATTTTTCCTCTACACTAGGTTAATCCTGTAGAAATAAAATATAGCTACTTTGTCTAAGAACCGGAAATCAACAATTTGTGCAATGTCAAGACTTTTATGGCTGTGCCTGAGTGTAGGGGAAGTGGGAAAACGCTGGCTGCCATGTCGGGGCTATATATCCTGGATCTAGCAAAATTCTCAGTTCACTTGTCCAGGAAGGCTCTCGTCCACATTAGAGAAAGGTGAAGAAGTAGTCCAACAGAGCCTGCTCTAAGGTTCAGGCCGTCTCATCTCATCCTGACAACAATCTCAAGAAGTAGGTAATATTCCACGTTATAGATAGGAAAGGGCTTTGGAAATATCGACAGACTCTTGAAAGTCATAGAACTAATTATTGGTGTATGAAGGGCTGGGATTTGGACCTAGGTCAACCAGTCTCCCAAGCCCATTCAGTCCTTTTCCACTGAATTTAATGGTCCAGATCTATCACAATGTTCCATTGGTATTTTCCATAGAGTGAGAGGGATGTGCAGAATTTAGAAAAGAAAATTAGATTTACCATTGTTGTCATTGTTAGGTACCATTGAGTCGGTTCTGACCCACAGCGACCTTGTATAGGGTTTCCGAGGAGCACTGGTGAGCTTTAACCACCTGACCTTGCAGTTCAAACCGACTTTGCAGTCCAGCGCACTAACCCACAGCGCAGCACCAGGACTCCAGATTTATCATTGGAGGACTGGAAAGACTGACACTAATTCAGTTTTGAGAAGAGAAGGGCAGGGGTAGGCAAGACTTTGAACAAGGATCAGTATCCATAGAATGGGCCGAGGCCTTTGAAGATGACACCCAAGGCATGGGCTGAAATGGAAACTGAAATGTCCTTAGGAAAATTGGCAGTTGTTCAGGGAAAATGTAATCCACAGCCCACAAAATGAAATTCTGAAGTAAATCTCTTATCACAATCTCCTTGTAGGCCTAAAGTTCCTTCCTTTAGTGTTAATATGAAATATGTACACTCATTCTGTAAGAGTTAATTCAGCATTGGCGGCACCTGTTACTATTGTAGGAGTTTGACCAGTTAACAGTAAAAATCCTAGAGAGTCCAGGATCCCTGCAGACCTGAGTGGGGAATCAGAACTGAGTGTGGGATTGACAGGACTACTGCTATCCAAAGGATCGATCCCCTTGTTCTCCAACTTGTGAGTCCTAGGAGTCCCGTCATAGAAGAAAGCTCTGACCTCTGCTATCAATGGAAGAAAGATGAGTAAGCACTCATGTACAAAAAGGTGTTGGGAATCCCAAGTATGGATGGAGCTTCACCAGCCAATCAACAGTTTCTGTTGAACAGGACTGATGCAAAGTGATGAGGAGGTAAAAAATAAATATATTAGAGGTGGTCCCTTCTTTCAAAGACTATTATTGAGTTGAAGATACAAAACAAAACTACATGAAAAGCAATAATACGAGTGACATCACAAGAGAGTGTTAAATAACAAAGGAGAAGCTGAGTTAGACTGTGAATTCAGGTACGCTTGGGAAGGACAGGTTGGATATGCGTAGTTGGAGAGTAGAGAACCTTGTGATTTGAAAAGGATGAAGAAAGGAGTTCATGAGGAGGGGTGAAGGAAGAGTCTTGAGTTGATCTCTCTTCTATCTTTCTTTTCTCTTCTTCTTCTAGCCTTGAGAAGGAAAACTATGACGTCTGGGCTAAGGTGGTAAGGCTCAATGAAGAGCTGGAAAAAGAGAAGAAATCTGCAGCCTTGGAAATCAGCTTCCGCAATATGGAATGCTCCCAGGAGGATGTTGAGAAGGGAAACAAGGCCTTGGAAGAAGCCAAAGATTTTGTTAAATCAGTGAAGGAGCCCAAGACTGATGCTTGAGGGTCTTGGGAATACCACAGGACAGCCCAGGAGATGCTAACGCTTCTGCCTTTCTCAGTGCTACCTGAGGACTTGGAAGAAAAATTATTTCCAAAGAGGGCAAAGACATTTTGGGTAAAATATCACAATTTTTAGTAATTCAGTCAATGGAATGTTCAAGAAGATGAGGGTAAGAAATGGACATCTATGGTCATCCTTGCTGTATTCAAAAGTAATGTTATTTCCTTGTGGTCTCAGACAGAGTGAGAAGGAACCTTCCACCACTTAATGACTGTGTCCAGTGGAGCCATCTGAGGCAGACCACATCTCAGAACTCAGACAACAGACCAGCCCCAACTGAGGCTGGGCTGAGACCGCCCTTCAGTTCCTTGTTTTCTGTGTGAAACCACCCACTTAGTCAGATGGCTTCAAGTCGCCTCTGAAACACAGAAACAGAAAATGTTATTCAGCTTTCAAGTGTTCACTCATGGTGTGATCTGTTGATGGCACTGCATCTGCTAAAGTCAGAGTCCCATTCTGCCATCCACACCATGATGCACACACTCAAGGGGTTGGAAATGCAATATTGATTGATATTGTTGTTATTTAGAGAAATCAAGCAACAAAAATTGTATTTATAAAAGCAAAAATCAATGGGACAATGATATTCAAATAAAGCAAAAGAAAAGAAAAAAAATAGCAGAACCATTGCTAAGCTGTATAACACTTTTTGTGAGCATTTTAAAAGGCCCCTACCTTGAGCAGATGTTCTCCAGGATACAGGTTGGATTTCAGCTCTTTGGTGTCTAAGACCTGTACAAATGTATAAGGTAGGGCTTCAAAAAGTTCATGGAAAAATGGAATTAAAAGAACAATAAAAATGTTTCCATAAACTTTTTGAAGCCCCACCTTATATGGAAGGTCCGGGAGTAAAGAGCCACACTATGATGCGTCCTCTTGAAAGACTGGGGGCCATGATAATATCTTTTTTCTATTTTACCAAAATGCAAATGATTTCACTCCTGAAAGCAGGGGTAGGGAACATAAGGCCCACAAAAACATTTGGTCTAGTCCTGCCAAGGCAACTGCAGTTCCAGCCATCACATTGTTGTTGTTAAGTGCTGTCAAGTCACTTCCGACCCCTAGCAACCCTATCACAGGGCTTCCAAGGAGCAGCTGATGAGCTTGAACCACCGACCTTGCAATCCAAACTGACCTTGCAGTCCAACACATTATCCTGCTGTTCCACACCAGGACTCCAGACATCATCTTAGGGGTGAGGTAATGAAATATTTGACCAAATATAGCATGCTAATTTTTAGGTTGATAATTTTGTATGGCCTGCGGATGATATTATAAAAAAGGGTTTCCCACACATACCTTAAAGGGGAGTCTGACCCTGGAAAAGAACTGGGACTGGGGCTTTTCCAACACACAGGTGACTAGTGTCCATCCCCAGGAAGCTACTTTGGCAGAGGTCCTGGGTGAAAAGACCTTACCAGGTAGTAAGGTTGAATCTTTTATGCCTTTGGTCATTGTTCTACTTAGGAGGTCTCCAAGATTCTTTGATTGTGTACCCCACCCATGGAAAACGTTTTGAGTATACACTCCACTCAAATACAAGTATATTTATTTATTTATAAATTAGCACATGTCAAAAACAAAAAACAAACCCGAAACTCACTGCCATCAAGTCCATTACAACTCATAGCATTTCAGTGTAAGTTTCCCAGACTGTGAATTTTATGGAAGAAGACATCTTTTTCTCGTGCAGTAGCTGGTCGGTTTGCACCTCCGACCTTGTGGCTAGCAGTCCAATGCTTATGCTATAGGGCCACTAAGGCTCCTTTATATACATGTAATGTGGCATTAATGTTATTGTTAAGTGCTGTTGAGTTGGTTCTGACTTATAGTGATCTTGTATAGGGTTTCTGAGGAGCATCAGGTGGGTTTGAACCATCGACCTTGAGGTTAGAGGTCCATTGCATATCCTATAGTGTCACACCAGGACTCCATGGTATTAATACATCATGTTTATTATAATGCCATAAAAACAAATATAAATAGATATTCTCAACCTTCCTTTCATCTGTGGAGCCCATTGGTCTGGTTTCCCTGTGCTGGTTCTGATATCCCATCCCATTGCTTCCATACATTTACTTGGACTCTTGAAGTCAATGTGGCTTACTTAGGGTTTGAAATCCAGTGTTGTCTTGGTGAGGGTTTTTGCCTTACCCAGCCTCCTCTGTTCTTCCTTTTCTTCTTTGTCTGTTTTGTTTTCTTACTTTTTCTTCTCCTTTCTTTTCTTTCTCCACTCTGGAGTCTTATTCCTCCCCTGCCTGTGGCCCACTGAAACAAAAAGGTACAAAAATCAAAGTCTGTGTTTCTTAACACTGCTGCTCAGACCTACTGCAGCCCTCGGGGAGCCAGACGGATGGAGGGTAAGGACAATACTGACAGAATTATCTCGATCCTGTAGGACTGCTTGCAGAAGATTTGCAAAACGGATTTGGAATATTACCATATTTTCCCCCAAATAACTTGCACATTCTTTGGGTTTTTGCAGACCATGCAACTCCCTCACATGTTAGCTTCCTATGCACACTATATGTGTTATATGTATGTGCATGTTATTTCTGTGGGTGCATTAAATGCACAGGAAAAATACAGTAATAAGTAAAACAGTAAATGCTTTATTTCTTGGGGTTTGCTCATTTTTCTAGCTAATTACATACCTAATTTACATTCCATCACATCCCTGCAGATCTGCCAAGGTTATATCTCTCTGTTCTCCCATTGATTTTTCATGCTGTCTCTTTAGGTACTAAAGCAGAGTTGAGTATGGAAATGCTGGCTTCACAATTCCAAATGGAACATATGTTTTAAGGTACAAAGATTTTAAGTCTATTTTAAGCCCCTAGGCCTATTTTGAGATTCATGTTATGGGAGTGCAGGCTGAGTGGCAGTGAACCCCCATTCTCTCCTTATCTAGCAGTGCCTTTCACTCCATCATCCCTTCGAGTTCTATGAGAGAATAGAGCAGTTTCTGCAGTTCAGGGTGCCCTGGACAGCTCAGGAGTGTCAATCCCTCTTCACAATCGAGAAGTGGAATCCAGTATGCTTTAACTTGTCAACATTTGGTCCTGCCTCACCCTCCATATAAGGATTGTTACGACAGAATAAGAAACAGAGTTCTTGCAGCATCCTGGGTCCTTGTAAGCAAAAAGGAGGGGCAGGGAAGAAGCTCTGGGGTTTTGTGGCACTATTTACAGTGATTCACAAGTCTATGCATGACAAGGAAGCTCCTAGCCTCAGCCAGACCAAGGGGTCAGTTTCCAGAAGGCAGTGCCTGGAGATTGACCTACGCCATTGGTGTTCTGTTGGACTCAGGAGGTCCCATTCCTCCCTGCTTTCAAAGTCTTTTCTTTGTGAAGATTCTACTAAATCTGCCTTTTTCCAGCCCCTCCACCCCCACTTTATCCCCTCTTAGATCTGCTCAGATTCAGATGCTGACAATTTAAATGTTTTAACAAGGTAAAAAATTAGCACTGAAAACCCTCTTGCCCTTTTTCCTACCAAAGTTGCTCTTCTCCCTCACAGCTTCAAGCATGACACGTATCAGAGTAAAATTTTCTTTTAATTTTGAGACAGATTTGGTGGTTTTCCAGTAAGCTTATGTACCAGATAAGAAATTCTGTATTAGAGATTCGATGGGAACATCCAACTTCAATGGCTAGGGGTCAGAGTCTGAGATCTGAAGAGATCAAGTACACCATAGTCCTAGTGCAGAGCTTGCTACACAGGATGTAAGCAATAAATAATTTTTAAGACATTGATTTGTTGTTGTTGTTTTTACAAACATAGTTAAGCTCTTCTCAGAGGCCTCTCCCCTCAGAAAAGTCCCAGGCTGCTGAGGGAGGCTGACAGGGAGCAGAGTGGCACACCAACCTTGGTCCAGGCTCCCCAGGAGAGGGAGAGTAAGATGGGTGTGCACTGACGTCTTGTAAACTTCCACATTCCACCACTTCCTGTGCAGATATCAGCCGTAGTCTGACCACGTGCTTCCGGGGGAGCAGAGAGAACGCTTAGAAGCGGTGCCTGCAATTAAACGGGTCTGTGTTTATAAGAACCATGCTGCAAAATGGTTCATCCTGCTGCTGGGGAGGGCTGGGTGGAGGGAAGGTCTAAGGCTGGAGATCCAGCTCCACTTGAGGAACCCAGACAGCATTTGGCCAGCAGCTGAGGGAAGTCAGGAGGCTTCCCAGGACACCTCCAGGCAAGGAGTGAGCAGAGAATGTCAATACAATGTGGCATTGTAACCCTTGTTTGAAAAGGATATTAACACATTGTCATGGACTCAATTTCAACTCATAGAAGCCCTAGAGGACAGAGTAGAACTGCTAACTGCAAGGTCAACAGTTCAAATCTACCAGCTGCTCTGTGGGAGAAAGGTGAGGCTTTCTGCTCCTGTAACAAATGTACAGCCTCGGAAGCCCTATACCTGGTTACTATGAGTGGAAACCAACTCAACAGTACACCACCACCATCAACCAATCTTTTATGAAAGTACACAGCCTCATCTCTCTCCCATGAAGTGACTGGTGTGTTTGAACCACCGACCTTTCAGTAAACAGCTGAGTGCCAGGGCTTCTTTGAAGACAGTCTTAACATTGCAGAATCACAGAACTGGAAGGAATCTTTCTTTAAATTCATCTAATCTATCCTACTCATTTTAGTGGGCAGGACAATTGATGCCCAGAGTCATAGTCTGAATTGCCAATGCTCATACTGTTATGAGGAAGAGGGTGGATGTAGCTGCGTTTTGAGGACCCCTCTAACCTACAATTTAGTGATTCTTTCTTAACTTCTCCCTAGGACTCCTGGTGTGGTGCTATGAGTTAATGAGCCAGGCTGCAAAGTCGTTTGAACTGCAAGGTTGGTGGTTCAACCTCACCAGCTGCTCCTTGGAAACCCTATAAAAGGTTGCTATGGGTCAGAATTGACTCGATGGCACTTAACAACAACAACTACCTATTTTATGAATGAGGAAACTGAGGTTTCAGTGCAGCAGACTCAGGAATAAAATCAAGTCTGTTCACTCTGTTCAATGCTATATTGTATGGGTTGGGAATGCAATTTTGTGTCTAAGGTAGTGATCGACTATAGTAGTTTCCAAAGACATTTTCTTTGGTGGCGGTCCAGAAATGAACCACTGGTTGTTGGTGGTGATATGCCGTGGAGTCAGTTCTGACTCATAGCAACCCTGCACAGGGTTTCCGAGGCTGTAAATCTTTACAGGAGCAGAAAGACTCATCTTTCACCTGTGGAACCGCTGGTAGTTTCAAAGTGCTGGCCTTGAGATTAGCAGCCCGATTCATGACTACTACATACTAGAACTTCTTTGTTTCCAAAAGACATTTTCTTCAAAAGCAGCCTGGTGGAGGTCCCGAAAAGAACCAGTAAGTATGCCTTTTCTGATTCAGCTCTGAGGTGGAGAAACAGCTACAGGTTGAAGCTTTCCGTCTCCCTAAGTCACGTTTTGGAGTCCTGGTATGGTGCTGTGGGCTAATGCGTCAGATTGCAAAGTCGTTTGAACTGCAAGGTCGGTGGTTCAAACTCACTAGCTGCTCCTTGGAAACCCTATACAGGGTCGCTATGGGTCGGAGTCAACTCGATGGCAGTTAACAACAACAGCAAGAAGTCACATTTTGCCTGCATGTCCTGAGGAAGCCCAAGAGGTCACATTAATTCTAAGTCCTTTGAATTGTCTATTGTCAATTCAAGGCTTCATCTCTATACTCCAAAGCCTTCTTGAGAATAGCTGTGGATTGGAGTCTCCTAGAGTCTCTGGTTTCATGTTGCTGTTAAGGGATGGGTCCCTCAGATCTCGGTGCTGATTTCCTCCCCTTCTTTCCCTCTAGAGAGATCTTTGCTCTTCCCAAGAGCCTTAAGAACCTTCAAGTGGGGCATGTTGTGTAAGTTTAAAGGATGTCTTGCCCATGAGAACATTAGGAGAGAAAAATAACTCTGGTTCTGTAAGGACTCTATGTGAATGGGGTGGTATGAGTAGAGGAAATAGGGTCACACATTCCTCATTCTTTCTTCCTCTTAAGATGTGTCATAAGTTAAAAATAGACTCTGCCCTGCACAGCTTGAACAGACCATGCTGACTGGAGGCTTACCGCATCTGCATCTAAGACACTGGAATGTCTTGGTTGTGTTTCACACGGTCTGACTATTTCCAAACACTCTCTGGTAAATCAGCAAGCAGAAGCCTGAGTCCATGTGACTGCTTTGAAACCAAGACCCCGTCTAATGATGCATTTACACAGACTTGCCCTCGGCATCTTGTGTTTTATCATGACTGCATTTTTGGCTAATACACAAAGCCCTTCTTTCCCTTAGAAGTTGCTCCTTTCCCTAGCTGTGAAAGAGGGCTGTGGTTCGCCTGTCAGGAAAGAGCTGGGTGAGCACATGGCACAGATCAGCTGTCCTGGGATGGACACCAGATACGTTCCATGGGAACTTGAGCTTGATCACCAGGAAGCAGGTGATCTGGACTAGGTTTGGGGTCTATTTCAGGGCCGGGCATTACCTTCATATAAAAAAAAAATCCCCAAGCAGAAAAAGTCAACAACACACTGCAATACTGAGTTTATTCACCTGCTGAAATGCTTGCTGTTAATCCTCTTAGAATCCCAGCTATCAGCTAAGTTTCACAGGCAGGAACTCAAGAGTATTGGGTCCAATTATGTGTCTATCAGTTGTTTGGGATACTACTTCATTAGTCATTGACAATCACTCTGTGAGTCTCTATTGCTCTTCTGAAGTGTTAGAATGTATGTCTCAAAGAATCTGAGGGTTATTTGAAAACAAAATGCATGACAAGCATACTACATCTGCCATTCTTGAGATAGTCTCTACACAAATTTACATTCCATCACATCTCTGCAGATCTGCCAATGTTATGTCTCTATGTTCTCCCTTGATTCTTCATGCTCTCTCTTTAGGTACTAAAGCAGAGTTGAGCATGGAAATGCTGGCTTCACAATTCCAGCCAATATTGCCAATGATAACTTTACCTAGTACAAGTAAATGTGTCCGTGGCATGACAAAATGTTATTAGTATTATTGTTAAGGGTCGTTGAGTTAACCCCCCAGCTCCTGGTGATCCAATTCATAATGGGACAAAATGACACTCAGCCCTGCACCATCTCCAGAATTGGTTACAGATCAGAACACAGTGATCCATAGAATTTTCATTGGCTGATTTTGCAAAGCAGATCACTAGGTCTGTCTGTCTAGTCCATCTTAGCTTGGAAGCTCCCCTAAAACCTCTTCAGCATCATAGCAACAAGCAAGCTTCCATTAACACACAGCTGTTGGCCGTGCTTGAGGAGGGTTGGCTGGAAATCAAACCCGGTTCTACCACTGAATCAACAATGAGCCCAGAAGACACTGTGGAATGTCCTTTTAACCCATTAAAGGGTGCGGAACTGAAACCTTGGAAAGAATTTGTAACACACTCATTCTCTTCCGTAGAACAAACAAAGCTTCCTGGCCAAGTGGACTTCTTAAAAGCTGTAGTGCCCTTAGCATTGGCCCCCAGAGCGAGGGGCTTTACACAGCGCTAGGCAGAGGAAAACTCAGACAGATTTCAAAGACTGTTGACCTTTCATCATTTGTTATTTCAGCACTACAACTGAGGAGCCTGAACTGCGGTCTCTTCTTCTCTTTGTATTTGTGTGAGGAGCACGGCACTCCCATGAAAGGGTTTCAAACACAAAATGTACAATAAATGCAATGCTAAGACCTGTAAACATAACTGAGAACCAATTTCTTATCTGAATGTCTGTTTTATAAACTACAAGGTTTCAACTGGACCCATTTCAAAAGGTAATATATCATCTATTGAATATTTTCCCCTCCTTAATCATGATGCCCTCTACTTTACATGCAATATCTAAATTCATTCTCCCAGTAAACTAAGAGGCAGTGCTTTTATCACCCCATTTCACAGATGAGGAAACTGAGCCTTAGCAAGAGCAAGAATTTCGCTCAGGGTCACAATTAGTACTCTGTTTCTAAGAAACAAGAAAATTGCTTTCCATTTCAACCCTCGTGAAATTAGTATGGGTTTTTTAATAATTAACTTGGTGCTCTTAAAGGGTAGGCTTCTAATTAATCTGAAGAAGCATCTTACAAATTGTTGGCTACTTAGAATTGAGAAAATATAACAAGTGACAGAATCAGGCATAGAGCCTAAGTCTATGCAAACGTAGACTCACAGAATCACAGTTGGTCACCCAGCCAAGTGCTAGAGGTAAGCATTTACCCTTTAAGTAATTACCATTAAGATTGGGACCAACCCCATTTGAACAGCAGAATATGGTTGACATTGTCTCTACATATTTGATACTCTTTATTCTATTAGCATGAATGACTGGTTTGGTTGGTTCAATTAGATTGATCAGTTTATTATTTGTAAAGAATCATCAGTTAAACCTTGCATCATTTAGAAAGCTTCAGGCTTCCCATTTCTCCAGTGAGATTTTATTTTTTTGAAGCAGTAAAACGAGAATTTTTAAATAGTTTGTCCTCAGAATATACTCATATAGTTAGACACATAAATGATTGAATTTATTATGACTGCTCATTTTGTCATCAGACTCATTTTACTGATATAGTAGCTGAGTCTTAGGCACATGAACTGGCTTGTACGCAATTTTGGAAATAGATTCTGAACTCAAGATACTGACCTGAGTTCATACTTCCGTTATTATGGGTGTCTCAAAGGGCCATCCATGGACATCCTCCATGAGGATATGTGCTAAAATGTACATTTGTGGGCACCACTCCATTTTTTCTAGAAAGATCTCTAGAGGAGAGCCCAGACTTCCATATATTCTCACACTGGAGGCTCTGAGAACCAGCTCACAGTACCCCAGCTCCCATCATTCCTCTAAGGAGACAGAGGTCAAGAGAGTTGAGTTTGGTGCTTTTCTGACAGGGAAGCAGCCCTCCATTTATTTTTGGTATTGACAGCAAGTCTAAAGCTCTAGATTAAACTTCTGTCCTCAGAAAATCTCTCAGTAATTCCCTATAGAAGTGTTTCCCAAAACTTAACACGATAGGCTTTCTTTTTTTTTTTTTTTTTAATATGAGCTCCTCTTTGAACAATAAGGAGTTCTGGTAGCATAGTGAGTTACAAGTTGGGCTGCTAACCATAAGGTCCGCAATTCTAATCTACTAGCTGCTCTGCAGGAGTAAAATGAGACTTTCTGCTCCCATAAAGACTTAACAGCCTTGGAAACCACACACTGGGTCACTATGAGTCAGAACAAACTCCATAGCGCTTAACAACCACCACCACCACTGTTTGAACAATAGATATTTGTAAACTATCAAACTCTGCAGGTTCTCTCAATGGATCCCTGGTGGCTCTTGGCTTAAGTGCTTGGCTGAGAGTTCAGCAGTTTGAACCCACCAACTTCTCCCCATGAGAAAGATGTGCCAGTCCACTTTCACAAAGATTCTAGCTTTAGAAAGCCTGAGGGACACTTGTACTCTGTCCTCCAGGGTCACTTTGAATTAGAATTGACTCAAAGATTTGGTTTGGACTTTTTTTTTTTGATGGGATGAGGATTAGTCCCGCTCAAAGATTTACAAGGTGAGACAGCACATCATTATAGGAGTTGAATTCTTAAGATGAAAATCACCTTTCATCTTACCATTGAAAATGCTTCCAAATTGCTTTAAAGGTCTATAGTTTGTAACTTTATGTATACACCCTGGCCATTAATGTATAAGTATCATTATAATCCAGCATGAATGATGATACAAAACCAATGCTTTGTTGTTGTTGTTGTTGTTAAGTGCCATCAAGTCAGTTTTGACCCATAGCAACCCTGTTTAGGATTTCTGAGTATCAGCTGGTGAGCTTGAACTGCCAACCTTGCAGTTCAAATGGCTTTGCAGTTCAGTGCATTAACCCACAACACCACACAAAGCATAGGCCCACTGAATTGTTTCTCATGACTGTTATCATTACCTGGCATCTCCATTTGCAGGGTTATTTTTCGATTTCATCTAGTATACAGTATAATTTAAATACATGTGTGAAAGTGAACATAATTTCTATAGTAATAATAATAGCTAACATTTCTTGGTTGACTGAGAACTACTGCTTGCCAGACACTATTCTAAGTTTCTAAGTGCTTTATTGACATGAACTAAGTTAGTCCTAAGTAAACATCCAGAGCTAGATATCAGCATTCCCCACCCCCCTTTTTTTTTTAACAGGGAAGTAACTTGCTTCTGCTTTCGTACCTGCCTTCAGCAATACCGTGGTTCTGCACACTGTCCCACACACAAAGGAAAAAGGGTTTTCTGAGAAGTTTCGATCCTGAGGGGGAACTGGGGCAGAGATATGGCAAAACTAAGACTTTAACACATGTCAAGTAGTTTGATGACTTGTTCATCTGACAAATTGGCTTCTGGAAAGTTCACTTGCTTGCGTATATTCATAGCCAAGCTTGGCCAAGTTGAAGCACAGAGATTTGAGGAGAACCATGGAACCAATCTGTCCTAGAAGCTGGAATGTTCCTTAAGAAAGAGGTTGGTGAACTCCATCTCATGGACTTTGAAAATGTCATCAGATGTCCCTGGAGAAGGTCAGCGAGAAAGAGGAAGACCCTCAAAGATATGGATTGACAGAGTGGCTACATCAATGGACTCAACAATGATATGGTTCAGGACTAGATTGTGTTTCGTTGTGTTTCGTTCTGTTGTGTATGGGACCACTATGAGTTGGAATCAACTCGATGGCATCTAACAACAACCAGCAACATGGTGGAGGGAGATGGCAAGACTAGGCAAGATAAAGTGCTACCTGGGCCCCTGAACAGAACATAGGGATGTCAGAGATGAGAAGGAGTCTGAAGGTAAAGAGCCCACTTGTCATTTGGAACTTTGGGAGGTGACTGCTTCAGGACTGTCATATGTAACTGACCCTCTGCTCACCAAGCCTGGTGCCCTGCTGGTACTCGCACAGCTCCGTGCCTGCAAAACTGAATCAGCTAAGCAGACACAGTTTTGTTTCACACAGAGGAGTCACATACGTTGTTCTGGGGATCTGGCCAGTAGATAGTCTCAGTGGATTTGAAATGTAGCACATTGAGAAAGAGGACATTTCAGGCATAACACAATTATTAATAGTAACTAAGTAAAATGAGGAGTCCTGATATGCTGCTGTAGGATAAGCACAAAGTCAGTGGTTCAAGCCCACCAGCTGCTCCTTGGAAACTCTATACAAGGTCTCTTTGAGTCAAAACCAACTCGACAGCACTTAACAACAACAAAAAGGTAAAATGAGTTCTTATATAAAGATTACATCCTAAGAATCGTTGCTGAGTTCTCAAATCTGTAAGGCAGGCTTACCCTACAGATTTCTGACTCAATTTTACAGCATCAGCTCTTAATTTCCATCCTGCCTACCTGTCCTATGAATTTCAAACATGCCAGTCTCCACAATCACGTAAGCTCATCCCTTAAAATAAATCTATCTCTCTTGCTATATATCCTATTAGTTCTGTTTTTCTGAAAAACCAAAGACAACTATGAAGCCAACACCGCTACAGGAACCTGCACTTCATTCTTGCTTTAAAGGAATGGATTAGTGGGTGTCACACAGAGTCAGCCTGTGGGACATCATGTTTTTCACCTGTTACGGTCATTGCTGTGTATTGTTGGCTCAATTCTGACTCGTTGTTGTTGTTAACTGCCATGGAGTCGGTTCCAACCCATAGTGACCCTGTACAGGGTTTCCTAGGATGTAAATCTTTACGGGAGTAGAAAGCCTCATCTTTCTCCCACGGAGCGGCTGGTAGTTTCGAACCACTGACCTTACGGTTCGCAGCCCGATTTGTAACCACTACGCTACCAGAACTGACTCATAATGACCTTATATGACAGAGTAGAATTGTCCCAAAGGGTGGCATAGTGGGTTTTGAGTTGTGTCCTAGCCGGAAGGTCAGCAGTTCAAGAAAGATGAGACTTTCTGCTCCCATAGAGATTTACAGCCTCAGAAACCCTACTCAGGGTTGCTATGAGTCAGAACCAACTTGAGGAGAGACAACAACAACCTTTATAGGAAAGCATATGACAGGGCCACCGGTGGGTTTAAATGATCAGCCTTTTGGTTAGCAGTCAAATGCTTAACCAGTATGCCACCAGGGCCTTTTCCTTACCTGTAAAACTGAGGCAATGATGAGATCAGATGATTCTTTAGGACCAAACAGGATGATGCCTGTGGAAGACATCTTTTTTTTTTTTTTTTTAATTAAATGTTTTATTGTGAATCATATGTGGAAGACATCTTAACTTGAAGATTTGTTGTTGTTGTTAAGTGCTGTCGATTTAATTCCGACTCATTGAGACCCTGTATAGGGTTTCCAAGGAGTAGCTGGTGAGCTTGAACCACCGACCTTGCAGTTCAAATGGCTTTGCAATCTGACGCATTAGCCCACAGAGCCACACCAGGACTCCAAACATGAGGATTATGGGTGTAGTATTGAGCTTCAAACCCCTAGAAGGAGGAATTCGCACTGTTAGGTGTCATCAAGTAATTTCTGACTCATAGTGACACTAAGCACAAGAGAATTACACAATGCCCACTCCTCAATGCACCGTCCCCAAAATTGTTATGTTTGAGCACATTGTTGCTGCACTGTGTCAGTCCATCTTGTTGGGGTCTTCCTCTTTTTCGCTGCCCCTCCACTTTACCAAACATGATGTTCTTCTCCAGAGACTGGTCCATTCTGACAACATGTCCAAAGAATGAGATGAAGTCTGGCCATCCTGGCTTCCAAGGAACGTTCTAGCTATACTTCTTCCAACACAGATTTGCTTGTTTTTCTGGAAGTCCATAGTACTTTCAATATTCTTCCTTAATATCATAATTCAAATTCAGGCACTTGTCTACAGTCTTTCATATTCACTGTCCAACTTTCATATGCATATAAAGTGATTGAAAATACCATGACTTGAGTCAGGTAGAACATAGTCCTCAAACTGACATCCTTGTCCTTTAACACTTTAAAGAAGTCTTGTGTCTATTGTGATATGTTGCTTGATATATTGACTGCTTTTTCCCATGAGAATTCATTATGAATTAAAGCAAAATAAAGGCTTTGACAACTTCAATCTTTTCTCCATTTATCATGATCTTATTTATTGGCCAAGTTGTGAATATTTTTGTTTTCTTTACATTGAGGCACAGTCAATATTGAAGGATGTAGTTTTTTGTATCCATCAGTTACGTATTTCAAGTCCTCTTTGTTGCCAGTAAGCAAGGTTGTATCATCTGCATATCCCAGATTGTTAATGGGTTTTCTTTCAATCCTGAAGTCACAATTTTCTTCATCTAGTCCAGCTTCTTGGGTCATTTGCTCATCATACAGATTGAGTAAGTATGGTAAAAGGATATAACCCTGGCACACAGCTTTTCTGATTTTAAACCACTCGGTATCACGTTTTTCTGTTCTAACAACTGCTTTTTGATCTGTACAAGTTCCTTGTGAGCACAGTGAAGTGTTGCAGAAATACTCATTCTTCTCATTGCTATCCATACTTTGTTTTTATGGTCCACACAGTCAGTGCCCACAGATGAAGTCAATATACAAGTAAACATCTCTCTGGCATTCTCTGCTTTCAACCAAGATCCATCTGACATCAGCAGTGATATCCCTAGTTTGTTGCCCTATTCTGAATCTGTTTGAATTTCTGGAAGTTCTCTGTCAATGTACTGTTTCAACCCTTTTTCAATGATCTTCAGCAAAATTTTACTTGCATGTGATATGAACGATATTGTTCAATGATTTCTGCATTCTGTTGAGTCACCTTTCTTTGAAATACACACAAATATGGATCCCTTCCTATCAGTTGGCCAGGTAACTGTCTTCCAAATTTCATGGCATAGAAGAGTGTGTACCTCCAGCACTGCATCAGTTGGTTGAAAGATTTCAATTTGTATTTCATCAATTCCTGAAACTTTATTTTTCACCAATGTCTTTGGCGCAGCTTGAGCCATTTAATCATATGTTACCTCTTGAAATGATTGAACATTGGCCAGTTCTTTTTGACACATCAACTCTGTGTATTTCTTTCATCTTCTTTTGAAGCTAAGTTCTTCATTCAGTACTTTGCCCATTGTTGTTGTTGTTGTTAAGTGTCAAGTCGGTTCCAACTTAGCGATCTGGTATAGGGTTTCCAAAGAGCCCATAGAATCCTTCAATATCTCAACCCAAGGCCAGAACTTTTTCTTCAGTTTTTTTTCAGCTTGAGAACTGCTGAGCGTGTTCTTCCCTTTTGTTTTTCTAACTCCAGATCTTTGCACATTTCATTATAGTACTTTCCTTTGTCTTTTCAAGTTACCCTTTGACATTTTCTGTTCAGCTCTTTTACTGAAACAGTTCTCTGAATTGCTTTAGTTTCTCTAGGTTCAACAGTAAATTTCAGCATCTCTTCGGACATCCACTTTGGTCTTTTCTTTCTTTTTTGTGTTCTTAGTGACCTTTTGTTTCGTTCATAGATGCTGTTCTTGATGTCATCCTACTGCTCTTCTGCTCTTCAGTCATTAGTGTCTAATGCATCAAATCTATTTTTTTAAAACTTTTTATTGAGAGCTGAGTGAAGGTTTACAGAGCAGATCATCAATTTCATATTCAGCAAATCATATACTTTGCTTCATTATATGGTTGCAATCCCCTCCATACATCAACAGCCAACAGCATTTACCTCTATTCACTCCAACCACTGCATTCCTCCCTGTGTCTCCCACCACCCCCATCTTTCCTCTGCCAATGTCCCTCCAGTTATATATTGCCTGACCTGTCACCCATGTCAACATGTGTCTACCCTCTAGCACATGTGTGTATATATATATACATATATATATATACCATATATAATCATTTAAACAGCCACAGGGCATATTCTGGCAGCCAGTTTCCTGGCTGCCAGCACACTGCCTTTCTTTTTACATGCGTCTAGAGTCCTCAGCTGCTCAATCTCTCCATGCCATCACCTCTGCCTGTTGTTGTTTCTTCTCTGGTTAGGGTCCCATGCATCTCATGCTCTTCTCTCTTGATAGTGCTAGGGCACTCTTCCTGGAATGCAAGATTAACTACTCCCCCCATTTTGTTACACAACCTCTACCTTTGCAGTTGTGACAATTGCAGTTAGGTATGACAACAACTACTCCCTGTTGGATCAATCAACCCCGTCTCCATCTCCTTTCACCCAACCCATCTAGACAAGAGGAAAACTATAAAGTGGTGAAGTCTACCATCCCCCACACACTCTGATACTAAACACTCTCTTGAAAACTTGTAAGCCAGGTACTTTGTGCCTTTTTAGTGCCACTCCCTACCCACCACCTTCCATTTTAGGTAGCCAACGTCTAAGTTGCCTGTCCATATTAACTCTGTGTAGAGAAGGGATCGGTTTGATCCTTGCTGTGAAGACTCCTTACCTCTTGGTTGGTATTTTGAACTACTGTATCTGTAAGTATAGGTCAAGTTCATCAAATTGTAGCAATTTACTCTTGCTTCCTTTATTAAATTTCTTTATCTTCCTCTATTTGAGTTCTGATCATCAAGCCATCAAAGCTAGGTCAAATGGATACTATCTGCAAGTTTGGGCATTCTTATGCATCTCCCGTCACTTCATATCAGCTGGATGCTTCACTCTGAGCTCTAGCCCTCTGTGGCTAGGTCCTTGTCCGTGGGCTCAGGAGCCCTCAGGTCTCACTACACTTTAGGCCAACTACTCCTTCTTCTTCTCTGTCTCATCTCAAGGTTGATGAGAGTCTATGGAACATGGTCAAACTCAGCCCATATCTTCATTGCTGCCTTTCCTCCATTTTTGCTCACAAGTAGACCAACACGTCTACATGTCTGCTCATGTGTTCCCTTTGAGTTTTAGTCTTGGAGGGAGTTTGCCCTGAAGGGATTTGATTGCTTGCCTTAATGGCTCCGTGGTGAACAACTTGCTTGCTCTTGTAGTAAATAATCAGATTGCCATTTTTGTTTTGGATTTTTCTTACTGATCTTTCTTTCAAGAAGTATCTTCTGTTCCTCTAGCCACTCTTGGCTGGTCTGTATGTCCTTTCAAATGGGAATGTACCACCTCAGAAGGTTCTGGATGGGGCTCAGGATCAAATCTATTCTTGAGATTGTCTCTAAATTAATGTGGGATATACTTAAGGTCATATTTTGAGTCTCATGGAGTCATTTCAATTTTCTTCAGCTTCAGCCTGAACTTTCAAATGAGCAACTGATGATCTGTTCTACAGTTGGCCCCTGACTTTATTTTGACTGATGATATTGAGTTCCTCCATTGTCTCTTCCCACAGATGTAGTCAATTTGATTCCTGTGTATTCCATCTGGTGAGGTCCATGGATAGAGTCATCTTTCATGTTGCTGAAAAAGGTATTTGCAGTGAATAAATCATTAGCCTTGCAAAACTCTATCATACAATCTCCAGTATTCTTTCTATCACCAAAGCCATATTTTCCAGCTACTGAACCTTCTTTCTCTTTGTTTCCAACTTTTGAATTACAATCATCAGTTGTTATCAGTGCATCTTGATTAATTTCAGTCTGAAGAAGTTGGTAGGATTCCTCAATTTCATCTTCATTGACTTTAGTGGTTGATGTGTTAATTTGAATAATAGTGGCATTAACTGGTATTTCTTGTGAGTGCCGGGGTGTTATCCTGTCATAGACAGCATTCTACTTCAAAATAGATCTTGAAATGCTCTTTTTGATGATGAATGTGAAGCCATTCCTCTTCAATTTGTAATTCCAGGCATAGTAAACTATTGTTGTTGTTGTTGTTGTTAAGTGCCATCGAGTATGATTGTCAAATTAAAAATAGCCAATACCAGCCTATTTCTTCTACTCTCTAATGCCTAGGGCATCAATCTTTATGCATTACATTTAATTTTTTATGATTTGCAATTTTCTACATTCATGTTTGGTACATTCCAGGTTCCCATTATTCATGGATGTTTGCAACTGTTTTTCTTTTTTTGAGTTGTACCTCACCAGCAAATGCAGGGTTCGAAAGCTTTGCTCCATCCATGCCATTAATCATCAACTATACTCTGAGGAATAGTCCTGGTGTGGCAGTGTAGGATAAGCACTGGACTGCAAGGTCAGTTTGAACTGCAAGGTCAGTGGGTTAGACTCACCAGCCACTCTTCAGAAACCCTATACAGGGTCACTATGAGTCAGAACCAGCTTGACAGCATTTAACAACAACAACAACAACAACAATATACTTTGGGGTGGCATCTCTTCACCATTGTATTTTCATTTCCTTCCAATCTGAGGTTCTTCTTCTTCCAGCTCATCTTATAGCACTATATCTGATAATGTTCCACTGCTATTCGTAAGGTTTTCAGTGGTTAACTATCCAGAAGCAGTCGGCCTTTCCTTCCTAGTCTATACTGGCCTGGAACCTCTATTGAACCCTGTTCACCATGGATGGTGACTCTGCTGGCATTGACAATGTCTGTGGCATAGCTACCAGATCACAACAACACAAAAGCCACCATAGTATGACAGACTAACAGACGAGTAGGCTTTATGCTCTCGCTCCCTCTTGGCATGCTGGGTTTCTGAGCAAAGCAACCCTGCCCTACCTAGTAGTCTCCCAGAAGGGCAGAGACTCTTCCCAGCTCCTCTAAATATATGGGGTATGAAGATGAGGGTCCAAGTCTGTAGTGAGAGCTCTGAGTCTCCTGGAAGCCTGAGAAAATAGCTGTTACCACACAGAGCCCTATGAGATGTTTCTCACTTTAACCCAATATGTCTTCCAGGAGCCAATTTGCTTCCCGGGACCCATATTCACACCAGAGCACTTGATTTGGAGGAAACAGCCAGAGGAGATGCATAAGGCAGTCCTATGGGCTTCAGCTGGAAGCTAAGTGAGATGGGATAGAGCAGTGAGATGCCCCTCATTCACACAAAAGTGCCCTGCTCTCATGACATGAGAGAGCTGACATCATTTAAAACCTCAAAAAAAATGTTCTTTAATATCATTATAAAAGCCATTGTTTAAAAACAATCCAGGATGGTTAACAATGAATAAGATTTTCCAATGATATGAAAACTCTGGAGAGAGAATTACCTGAGTCTCTGAAATGAGAATGACCTGCATTTGAATCCCCTTCTGCTCCATTCAATGGTATCCTTTGGAATTCTATATCACTGTTAAAACTGCCAGATAAACACAACCGAAGTGACTTGTCTATTATTGTCATTTAAATCTTCAGTGATGGGGATCGCCAACTTTTAGAGATTCCTTTGGAAATCAGCAAAAGTCTTGGCATCTTCCTTATTAGAAAATCAGAATTTATGGTTTCATTTCATGTTAAATTTTCTGTCACAGAGGATGAATAAGATCAGAGCTCTGAAGCCCTGTTGATCTATGGATTCAGGGAGAAGGAGAGGGAAGAGGAAACCTGTCCTTTAATTGTGATTGTTGTTGCTGTTGTTGTTGTTGTTGTTAAGTGCTGTCAAGTCCGTTCCAACTCATAGCAACCCAGTATCGGGATTCTAAGGAGCGGCTGGTGAGTTTGAACCATGCTGGCAGTTCAAACCAACCTTGCAGTCCAGTATTTATCATACAGTGCCACACCAGGACTCCAAATGTAATTACAACACTTAAAAACTATTGTATTATATTGTTGTTAAGTGCTGTTGAGTTGGTTCTGACTCAGCAGTCCTGTATGGGGTTTCCAAGAAGTGGTTAGGGGGTTTGAACCACCAATCTGGTGGTTAGCATTCCAGGGCTTATCCTACAGCACCACACCAGATTATATGCTAAAGTATTATTAATGATAATTCTAATATTTCATTAAGTGCGACGAGGTGATATTTAACTTGACCCGGGAACTCTGAATGCCCTCAGTTATTACCGTGGTAGGTTTGTGGGGTGTGGGACTATGACAAACAATTACATGTTCTTTATTACTATTAAGATGTACCCCAAACTACCGTTTTATCTTTTAGGGCGCTAGGCGGGACTTCCTTGTAGCACAAGGACACTTTTTGCGTAGGCACGAGGCAGATCTGCAGCCTACACTCCAAGAAGGATGGGCGGCCTCCAAGGCCCTCCAATCTCACCATTCTGACACTGAGAAAAGATAGACCCAAGGAAAATATCATCATAAAATAAAGAAGAAGAAGAAAAATGAGTGGGAAGGGGAGTTCTTTTCTTAATCTCTTGTGCAGAGCTGCCCTAAATCACACACTCCAGAGCTCCTCAATACCCACCTGTCTCACAGCTGGAAGGAGGCAGGGATTGATTACCCCATCCAGTGCGTGCATCTGTGTGTGTGTGCACATGCGTGAGAGAGAGGAGAGATGCAGAGAAAGAGAAGCAGAGAACTGACCATTTATACTCAGATTTAACCTTAGCTTCTGGGCGCACTGTGGATTAAGTGTTGGGCTAACAGTCTGGGAAACTCTATATAGGGGTTGCCATGAGTTAGAATTGCCTTGAAGGCAGTTGGTTTGGGGTTTCATTATGCAGAAAGTTCTCATTACAGTATGGCCCAGAAAAAAAGTACGTCTCTTGAAGAGAGTGGGAGGGTGGAGTCAGAATGAAGGATCTTTAAGCTTTCCTTCTAGCAGCTGAGGCTCTTGGAGTCAATAACGAAGAGGCATTCCTAAAGGCATCCATTTTCCCCTGAAGATTCATAAAAAACTGCTAACGTTTGGAGAAATGTCCCTACTATTTAAATTCTTTATGCTGCCTTGTGAAGACAACACATTTGGATACATCTGATGGAGCACAGGTCTGGCTTTTAAAACCAATGGGAATAAGGGAAGAAACAAATGAAAAGCTGAGAAATGTGTGTGGCCCACTCCTGCCACTAGTGGGCGCTTTAGATTCATGCCTCTCCAACATCCCAAGGGCAAAAGTTGAGGGTGAGAATATTTTGGGGTGAGGTGATGGGGATCCTGAGACTAAGGATATGTGCCAAAACTCTCCCTTATAAACATTATAATATAATGTGGGAGTCCATGGCTACTTTAGCAAGAGAAGCTTGGGGCCCTTACCCACTTATTCAGCCCCTTAAATGTGAATTTGACAAACACTGATACCGGTGGTGGTGGATGTGTGCCATGGAGTTGGTTCTGTCTCACAGCGACCACATATAGGGTTTTAGAGACTGTCTTTCTGGGAGCAGAAAGCCTCATCTTTCTTCCACAGAACAGCTGGTAGTTTTGAACTGCTGACCTTGAGATTAGCAGCTCAACTCGTAACCACTGCGCTAGAGAGTTCAAATTGAGAACTGAGGGAACAGAAGCCCAGGAGACCAGAAACCTGCTTACAGGTGGAAAACTTCAGCCTACCAAGAATGCGGACAGAAGGCCCCCTAAAAGCCTCACAGGCCCAGCCTGGGATGCCAGGAAGTTGTCCCTTGGATTTACAATAAAGCATTATTACAGTAAAGTAGGAGGCCCTCTGCCTCTCTCCGCTGAGAAACAGTGTTGTCTAGAAAACGTTTAGGTAGGATATGTGCATCCTCGACCTCAGCCAGGTGCATCTCATGAAGACTAACATTGCTATTTTTAATTCAACAATCTTGGACATAACAATCTTCGTCACCATCCAAATCATTGTTTTAGGAAGGATGGTGGTGAGTACAATTGTAGGAATTTTTTCTGCCAAAGGAAACACCTGCTGAAAACCAAATGCGGAGAGACTTCCCCTAGCTCTGAAAACAAGGCTCAGCCGGCAACACCTGGCCTCTACTTCGCTGCAGTCATGGTAAGAGCGATTAATGAATATTGTCTCCTCCACTGACCCGTAGGACTCCCGGTTCTAAGCCGGTCTAGTTTACGGTGGTAGGCCCCAGGCCTAGCAGAGTTCCCAGCATGTAATGAGCGCTTCATCTAGGTCCTGGATTCTAGGGTTTCCCGAATTATGTGCTGAGACATCCCAGCGAGCTGCAGTGAACTCACTAGGTTAACGCGGTATTTCTCATTTTCCTGGAAACAACATTCACAGCAGTACCAACTTCAGCATGACCTTGAGCAGATTACCAGCATTAGGTGACTCCTAACTTCAACATTCAATCTTCTGCATTGCTTTCAGTGACATCAAATCTGTGTGAAGCTGGACTTTGGGTTGTGTTGACAAAATGCAAATTATGAACGAAAAATCAACAGGAAACAAGAAACAAAAACGGCAGTGTTCAATATGAGCACAAAGTTCGTTAAGTGCAGACCAAGAATCCCCACCAGAGAATGTTTATTCATGGACACATAAACATACAGAAGCTTTGCCATGAGGTCACCTTGCCTTTATCGCTGCAATGATGATGGAATATACACGTGTCAGAATTCTTCTCTCAGACCTCGGTGAGTCAGCCGGAAGGACAGCCACAAACGGACCCACAATTAACCTAAAGGTAGGTGCCTTTGCAATCTTACCTCCCTCTCCCCTGTTTCTCTGATGACGTGAAAGTGAAATTTTTCTGGTGCCTTAGAGGAGGTTCTGCAAAGAGCAGAATGCACAGATGCCAACCAATGTCTTTCTTTCTGGAGGATGACAAGGAAGAAGATGCAACCTTCCTGTTGAGCTGCCAAAGTTTAAAACGGCAGGGCTCCTCTAGGATTCACCTCCAAGCCTTTTCAAATGCTTCTTGTGGGATTGTCTTACAAAGAATGCTCTCTCTTGATATCTAAGATTTTCTTCCAAATGGTAATTTTAAAGCTAAACAATGTGAAAGTTCCATCATGGTCTGTCTCTGTGGGTTTTTGATTGCCAAAAAAGACAGTTTCAGAACAACAGCATTCAATCAGCCAGTGGGATTTCTGATGAGCTTAATTTGCCTGGAGCACAGTTCAACTTTATTTAAATTATTGTGCTCCCAATGCTGACAGCTTTGCTTTCCCTGTAGGTGGTTAACTAATGCATCTTATTGGTGAATACATCAGTGCAGCCATTTTCTATTCAATGTCTTTTTGACAGAGTTTGTGTGACCATGAGAAGAGCATTTAAACTTCTGGTTTCCATCCCAAAGAGTTTGGAAATCATCACTCCCTTCCTTACAACAAGAACAACAAAAAAAGCTGAAAAACTTAAAATCTGTATTGTTGTTAAGTACCGTTGAGTCAATTCCAACCCGTAGCGACTCTGTATAGGGTTTCTGAGGAGCAGCTGGTGAGCTTGAACCCCCGACCTTGCGGTTCAAACAGCTTTACGGTCTGACGCATTAACCCACAGTGCCACCTCTTAAATCCATCAGAGAATTGAAGTAACAGGGCAAACTACCACCTTAAAAACTGGAGATGTAGACAGGTGGGTCTAGACAATTCCAGTTTATCAACAGTGGAAACTTTCAAGGACCCAGAATCAGGTGTTTCTGTGGTTGTTAGGTGTTGTACAGTTGGTTCTGACTAATAGCAGCCTTGCGCACAACAGAACATAACACTACCCCGTCCTGTACCGTGTTCAAAATTGTATGTTGGAGTCCATTGTTGTTACCACTGTGTCAATCCATCTCACTGGGGTTTTCCTCTTTTTTTGATAACCCTCCACTTTACCAAGCATGTTTTCCTTCTCCAGGGATTGTCCCTCCTGACAACATGTCCAAAATACAACAGTGAAGTCTCACCAGCCTTGCTTCTAAGGAATGTTAATGGCTATCCTTCTTCCATAACAAATGTATTTGTTCTTCCGTGTTTCTTTCAATAGTCTTCACCAAGTTCATAATTTAAATACATCCATTTTTCTAAGGTCTTCCTTATTCATTGTCTAGCTTTCACATGGATATGAAGTGATTACAAATACCACAACTTAGTCCTCTGATTAACATCTTTGCTCTTGAACACTTTAAAGAGCTCTTTTGCAGGAGATTTGCCTGATGCAATCATTTGATTTCTTGACTGCTGCTTCCGGGGACATTTATTGTGGATCCAAGGAATAAACATCCATTTATCTTTATGTTATTTATCAGTCCAATTGTGAAGATTTTTATTTTCTTTAACTTGAGGTACAATCCATACTGAAGGCTGTAGTCTCTCGTCTTCATCAATAAGTATTCCAAGTCCTCTTTGCTTCCTGCAAGGAAGATTGTGTCATCTGCATATTGCAGGTTATTAATATACTTCTGGAAGTGTCATGAGACATGAGCAGTTTATGCGTGGTTGCACTGTGCCAGAACCTTTTGATATAATTTTGTCATTCTTGCCCTTTATACATTGTTGTTGTTAGGTGCCATCGAGTCATTACCGACTCATAGCACATATGAGTAATATGTGCATAGTCATACCAACCTATGCACAACAGAATGAAATACTGCCCAGTCCTGGGCTAACCTCACAATTGTTGCCATGCGTGAGCCAATTGATGCTGCCACTTTGCCAATCCATGTTTCTGGGGGTCTTCCTTTTTTTCTCTGACCCTCCACCTTACCAAACATGATAACCTTCTCCAGCGACTGGTCCCTCCCCTCTTGACAATATGTCTGAAGTATAGGAGATGAACTTTGGCCATCCTGGCCTCCAAGGAGCACTCTGGCTGCACTTCCTCCAACACAGATCTTTTTGTTCTTTTGGCAGCCCATGGCACTTTCAATATTCTCCTCTAACACCATAACTCAAATGCATCAATTCTACTACAGTCTTCCTCATTCGCTGTTCAGCTTTCACATGCATATGAGGTTATTGAAAATATCATGGCTTGGGTCAGGTGCACCTTAGTCCTCAAGCTGACATCCTTGCTTTTCAGCACTTAAAAAGGTCTTGTGCAGCAGATTTCCCTAATGCAATACGTCGTTTGATTTCTTGACTTGCTGCTTCCATGAGTGTTGATAGTTGATCCAAGAAGAATGAAGTCCTTGACAACTTCAATCTTTTCTCCTTTGATAGGAAAGTTGTTTATTATTTGGTGGTGAGGACTTTTGTTTTCTTTATATTAAGATGCAATCCATACCGAAGGCTGTGCTCTTTAATCTTCATCAGTAAGTATTTTAAGTCCTCTTCACTTTCAGCAAGCAAGGTTGCATCATCTGCATATCGCAGGTTGCTAATGAGTCTTCCTCCAATCCTGATGCCACGTTTTTCTTCATAGAACCCAGCTTCTCGGATTATTTGCTCAGTATACAGGTTGAATAAGTATGATGAGAGACTATAACCCTGTCACACACCTTTCCTAATTTTAAACCATTCAGCGTTCCCATGTTCTGTTTGAACAACTGCCTCTTGGTCCAGGTACAGATTCCTCATGAGCACAATTAAGTGTTCTGGAATACTCATACTTCTCAGTATTGTCCATAGCTTGTCATGATCCACACAATCGAAAGCCTTTGCATAGTCAATAAAGCACAGATAACCACCTTTCTGATATTCTCTGCTTCAGCCAAGATCCATTGGACATCAGCAATGATATCCCTCATTCCACGACCTCTTCTGAATCCAGCTTGAACCTCTGGAAGTTCTCTGTCAATGTACATGGGTGTGCTGTATATGAAAAAATACGATATCTGGGAAAGAAAAAGCTCCAGCATGGTTCACCCAAAGCAGACTAAAGAAGAACAAGGTAGAAGGACTGATACTACCTGACTTCACGATATACTCTAAAGTTGCAGTTATCAAGACAATACAATATTGACAAAAGAAGAAACAAATAGGTCAATCAAATAGAGCAGAGAACCCAGAAATAGACCCACTCAGTTATGGTCAGCAGATCTTTGATCAAGAAGCAAAGACAAATTCATGGGTATAGGACAGTCTTTTCAACAAATGATGCTGGAACAGCTACACATTCATGTGCATAAAAGGAATCTACACACAGACCTCACACCTTTCACAAAAACGAACTCAAAATGGATCATAAAACCCAAATGTAAAATACAAAACTATCAAATATCTAGAGAGACCATTGGAGGAAATGTAGGTGACCTGGGACTTGGCAGTGGATTTTTAATACAACAACAAAAGTACTGTCCATGATAGAAAAAAAAAAAAAAAAAGGATAATTTGGACTTCATTAAAACTAAAAACATATCTTCTGCAAAAGACAATGCTATAAAATAAAAAGACAAGCCATGGACTGAAAGACAGGATTTGCAACGCACGAATCTAATGAAGGATGTTTGTCTAAAATACACTAAGAACTCTTAAAAGTCAACAATAAGAAAACAAACCATTCAATTACAGGAGCACAAAAGATCTGAAAAGTGATAAAAAGAAACAAGCTATCAAACTATGAAAAGATGGAGGAACCTTAACTGAAGATTGCTAAGTGAAAGAAGTCAGTCTGAAAAAGCTGTATACTGTATATTTCCAAATATAAGACATTTTGGAAACAGACAAAAACTGTAGGCCATTGGCTTTGAGTTGATTCTGACTTATAGAAGCAGATTGTCACAACTTTCTTCTGCAGAGTGGCTGGTGGGTTCACACTGGCAGCCTTTGGATTAGCAGCTGAACACTGAACCACTGCACCTCCAGGGCTCCTTGGAAAACCTATAGAGACAGATCAGTGGGGAAGGCCTTGGCCAGTAGGTAGAGCACAGGACAGTTTAAGGACAATGAAGTTACTCTCCATATAATGCACACATCTAAACTATAGAACTGTACAACACGGAGAATGCTCCTTAATGTAGACTATGAACTTCAGTTACTATTGGTTCGTAAGTGTAAAAAATACAAGATTTAATCATAGGGGAAATTGTGTGCAAGGGGGAAGAGGGACTATACTAGGACTCTTTACTTTCTGTGAAATTTTTCTGTCAACCTAAAGATGCTAAAGGAGTCCTGGTGTGGCACTGTGGGCTAATGCATCAGACTGCAAAGCTGTTTGAACTGCAAGGTCAGTGGTTCAAGCTCACCAGCTGTTCCTCAGAAGCCTTATACAGGGTCGGAATTGACTTGACAGCACTTAACAACAACAAAGCTTCTAAAAGAAAAATAAAGAATATGAAAAAGGAAAAAAAAAGACAAAGATTAGTTATATGTTGAAGTTCTTGTGTCACTGTGGGTTAGTTAATGTGCTGGACTGCAAAGTCATGTGAACCTCAAAGTCAACAGTTCAAGCTCACCAGCCACTCCTCGGAAACTTTATACAGGGTGGCTATAGGTTGGAACTAACTCAACGGTACTTAACAGCAACAAACAAAGCTGTATATTATAAAGCCCCCAATACCCTCCATAGGAAAATATGCTCTGTTGCTGAACTATCGTATTTGGTCTTCATTTCTCAAGCTAGTTAAGAAAAATCGCTTTCTCAAGTGTCAGCTGTGGATCTAAAAACATCTACCAAAGATAAGCAGTTGTCATGGCGACAAACAACATAAACCTAAAGGTGATGGATCATGGGACTGGGTTATTATCCTTGCCATGTGAATCCACACTGCCTTCAGCCTTTACTAACTGCACACAGAGCTATTCAACACCACTCCCTGGGTTGTCTCAGAGGCACTTTGCTTCTCACTTTGCAACTCCTCACACAAGTGCCATCCAGCCACAGTATGTGGGTCCCTGCTTATGAAACATTATTGCTTGGCAGTACTTATTTGTTAAAATCTGGCTTTTTCTTTTCAACTATATTCTTGAATGTTTGGAAAATGAAGACTCGAATTTGGTAGGATTCAGACATCTTCTTTTAGTGTGTTTATTTTCTGTCTCATTAAAGATTATATATATCCTATGTATAGAGAGAATACAACTTTACTAAAATATCTTGGTCACACAAAGAAGTTGAGATATTCTAATTTCTTGTAATTAATTTTTTCATTGACTGATTAGGTAACTTTAGTTCACTTTTTGCACGATTTCTTTGTCTGAAGAGCAAGAATTTCAAATAAGGTTTAAAAGATACTAATGAAAAGAAATAGCTGAATGAGGGACAGGAGTCTATGGTGGTTGGTGGTCATGTGCCGTTGAGACTGTTCTTACTCATAGCAACCCTGTAAAGGGCTATAAATCTTTGCAGAAGCAGAACGCCTCATCTTTATCCCAAGGAGAGACTGGTGGATTTGAACTGCTGACCTTGTGGTTAGCAGCCCAGATCATAATTCACTACGATACCAGAGCTCCTTGAAAGCGGTCAGTAGCTCTAGCTTAAACATATTGTTTAGCCAACTTGAGTCAACAAGTTTTGCAAAACCATCTTGACTTGACTTCATTTAAGAAAAACTATTTTCTTTTTAAGAAAATCCTTGCCATGCCTATAATTATTCTTTGCATCTTGATTTAGTGAACTCTTCATTCATTTTTTAATATATCCTAATTTCTATAGCCAAGTTCCTACTGTTGAAGTTAAAAGGGGGAAGAGGACTTGACCTTCACTTCAGACATAGTAAGAGTTGCTTCAGATGGCAGTCCAAAGAGTGCTTGATAATAAGCATTTCCTACCCTTGTTGGGGCAAGGTATGGAGTACTCATGTCTGACCCTCATCCAGGATATCTGACATCAAGAGACAGATTGGTGACCTGCTTTTGTGGAAAAGCTGAGAAGACAAGTTGTTGTTGAATAGGCACAGGCTTGCTCTTAGAAGCAAATGGGCTTCCCATGGATTCAGGAAGGGCCAAGCACAGAAGAGGTATCTGCCTAAAGGTTTCATAGATCCTGTCTGTAGTGATTTTAAAAGATGTCTGAATATTTGTCAACACTTCTATCTTGGTTATCTAATGGTGCTTTAAAGAAATACCACATGTGGGTGGCTTTAACAAACAGAAATCTATTATTTTACATTTTTTTTGTTAAGTGCCATCAAGTCAATTCCAACTCATAGCAACTCTATATAGGGTTCCCGAGGCATTCAATCTTTACCAGTGTAGAAGGCCTCATCTTTCTCCTGAGGAGTGACAGGTACATTTGAACTGTTGACCTTGTAGTTTGTTGTTGTTGTTGAGTGCCGTCTAGTCAGTTCCAACTCATGACGACCCTGTATAGGGTTTCCGAGGATCAGCTGCTGAGCTTGAACCACTGACCTTGCAGTTCAAATGGCTTTGCAGTCTGGTGCATTAACCCACAGCGCCACACCAGGACTCCGACCTTGTAGTTTAGGAGTCTGAAAATCCAAATTCCCAGAGGGCTCTAGGGAAAGACTTTCTTACTCTGTTGACTCTGGGTCAAAGTCCTTGTCTCCTTTCAACATCTGTGAGCCCAGCAAACCTTGGAGATCTCCATGTGTCTTAATATAAATCTTTCCTTGGTTCTAGGAGTTTCCCAGTACAGGGACTACTGATCCAAAGGATGTGCTGTGCAGCCTTTTCTTTCTTGGTGGTAGTAGAGCCCTTTGATCTACCTTCTTGTATTTAATCTCTTTTATAGCTCAAGAGAGATTGACTCAAAATACAATTTATTCCTGTAATTGTACCCTGCCTCACTGACATCGTGGTGGTGGTGATGGTCAGTTCTGACTCACCCCTACCTGTATAGGGTTTCTGAGGCTGTAAATCTTTAGGGTAACAGGAAACCTCATCTTTCTCCCAACAAGCAACTGGTAGAGCCTTACAGTTAGCAACCCAGCATGTAATCCTCTATATTATGCTATACTCTAAGGGCTCCTTCATTAACATCATAGAGATGAGGGTCTGCAACATATAATATAATTACATCAGATCACAAAATGGGGAATAATTACATTAACCTGAGAATCATGACCTAGCTAAGTTGACACATATTTTGACAAGCGGGAGTTGGGGGGAGGGGGGAATGGAGTACACGGGCGGGGTCAGGGAGAAAAATGCAGCGAGAGGAGCACAATTCAATCCGTAACAATTTCCTGCCAGCAAAAACAAAAATAAGATTGTCACCAGGCAATTCGAACTCAGAGTGACTCAAATGCTAAAGAGTAGAGCTAACTCAGCTACTCCATAGGGTTTTCTTGGCTGTAATCTTTGTGGAAGCAGATAGCCTCTTCCTTGGTACCACTGTTGCTGCTGTTATGTGTCGTGGAGTCGGTTCCGACTCATAGCGACCCTGCACAGAGTTTCCGAGGCTGTAAATCTCTACGGGAGCAGAACGCCTCATCTTTCTCCCACGGAACCACTAGTAGTTTAGAACTGCTGACCTTGAGGTTGGCAGCCCAACTCGTAACCACTATGCTATCAGAGCTCCTTTGTTACCACTGGGTGGATTGAAATTGCCAACTTTTAGGTTAATGGTCAAATGTAAACCACTTTCACCAACCAGGGATATTTACCATCAGGAGGTGGAGTCTGTAATTCTAGCAAATAGAATGTGGTGAAGCTGATGCTGCATGATTTTTTTTTTTTTTAAGTTTTTATTGTGAATTGAGTGATAGGATAAATGTAAAGCTGATGTTTTCACATGTAAACTATCATATTTCATTCCATTGCAATGATTACTATCCCCTCCATGCATCATCATTCAACAGCATTTGCTTCCATTCCCTGTTTTGTTTTTTCGGATGTACACCAAAGCACTCGGGAATATACAACCATTCAAACAACCGAAGAGTGTACCCTGCAAGCCCACCCCTGCCGTCATTACACAGCCCCTCTCCCTCTCTGGGTCTAGAGTCCCCAGCCATTCCATCTCTCCATGTCATCGTCTCTGCCTCCATCTCTGGCATCACTGATTCTCTGGATAGGGTCCCTCACTCTGCTCTTCTCCTTTGATGGTCCCAGGGTCCTCTGTTCCTGGACACTGCGTGATTTTTGAGGCTAAATAATAAAAGGCAAAAAAGCTCCTGCCTGGAACTCTTTGGAAAACTCTCTCTGTGAGCCTCCTACCATCATGCCAGGTGGAGAGACTACAGGAGGAGAACACTGTGAGAAAGAAGTCCAAGGACTCCCTGAGGCTAGAGCTTTCCCAACCAAGGGCCTGAAAAAGCCTTCAAGATGACCAATCCCCAGCCACCTTCTGACTGCACCTGCATGGCAAATCCCCAAAGAGAATCTTCTTCCTGAGCTCAGTCATCCCCCATATTCACGAGCAAAATAAATGTTATTGTTCAAGGCCACTGTCAGGGAGGGTCTGTTACCCAGTGATTGACAAGTGGAACCCAACTCCTAAAGGCATAAGGGAAACTTAGCGCAAAAGACTCCGCACTGACTCCTGGTTCCCTAGCCATTGCTGGAGCTGCAGAGATCCCAGGAGTTGTAGAATGAGACTCAAAAGCAGAATGGGAGGTTTTCAGAAAACTCACCAGAGTGTGAAGCTCTATACTTCTTCGAGGCACAAAAGCATGAAACTGGCTTAAGATAGTACCAGTCAGGGAAAAACCACCACCACCATCACAACAAAAGGTTCTTATTCTCTTTCACAAACTGTCTCTCATACTTCAGACATGTTAGCAGTAGGGACCAGTCCCTGATGGATAAAGAGGAAGATCCCTAAGAAGATGGATTGGCAAAGTGGCAGCAGCGACAGGCTCAAATGTAGCAACAATAGTGAGGATGGTTGAGGACCAGGCAGTGTTTCATCCTGTTGTGCATAAGGCCACTTTGAGTAAGAACTAGCTACACATCCATGTGCATAAAAGGAACCTACACACAGAGTCAGAACCAACTTGAGGGCACCTAACAACATTGCCTCTGTTTCTCAGCCCTCCCTTGACTTTAATGCTGGAAGGTTCAGAAAAAAGAGTAAAGTAAGCCAGGTCAGGAAGAGACAGCATCACCTGACTTTTAAGTTTAACGTGACTCACACTCCAGTCAGGGGAGAGGAGAAATTTAAACTTTAAGTTGAATTTTTCCCTGTTACTTAGGAGTTGGCACACTTAATCACTGACTTGAGTCTGTGTGTGTAACCATTTTAGAGTTACTTTGGAACTTTCTATTCCCTAATAAAAGTTATCTGTTTTTGTTGTTATTGAGTGCTATCTAGTTGGTTCCAACACCTAGTGACCATGCATAGGGCTTCCGAGGACTGACTGCTGGATTTGAACTGCTGAATTTCTGTTAGCAGTCCGGAGTGTATCCTACAGCACCACAAAGTTAGGTTGTTGTTAAGTGCCGTTTTATAGCATCTGCTAAAGGAACCCTAGTGGCACTTTGGGTTAAGCATTAGGCTACTAACTGCCAGGTCACTTGTTTAAGCCCACCAGTCTCTCTGTGGGAGAAAAATGAGGCTATCTGCTCACATAAGGATTTACAGTCTTGGAACCCCTAAATACTAGTGCCACTGTAAGTCAGAATTGACTCATGGCAGTGGGTTTGCTTTTGGACTTATGTGTTTACGGCTAGGGAAAGGATTACTCTTTCCCTTGCTAAATTTAAAGTGGGAAAGCAATCAATTTTACATTTACCATGAGTCCTGTTTCTATAACATAATAGGTAGAATTGAAAATTTAAGGCCAGCTGGACATTGAGGCCCAGTAGATGGGTGACATTTAGGCTGAAGGATAACTTGTTGGTGTTAGTCACCATCCAGTCCAACTCATTTCATGAATAGCAGAACAAAATAGTGCCTGGTCGTGAGCCATCTTTATAATCATTGGTATGCTAGAGTTCATTGTTGTGGCTTTGTGTTAATCTTGCCTTTGTATCATTGACCTTCTACTTTACCAATGATCATTTCCTTTCCTAATGACTGGTCATTTCTGATGGCATGTCCAAAGTTAAGTGAGACCAAGTCTTGCTATCATTGCTTCCAAAGAGCATCCTGGTTGTATTCTAAGATTTATCTGTTCGTTCTTTTGGCAGTCCATGTTACATTCAATATGCTTTGCCAAGACAATTCGAATGCATGAATTCTCTTTGTACCTTTTCTTTTCATTGTCCATCTTTTGCATGCGTAAGAGGCAAGCTAAAATACCATGGCTTCAGTCAGGAGCCCCTTCATCATCAAAGTGACAGCTTTGATTTTTGTTTTGTTTGTCTTTTTTAATCTTTAAAGAGGAATTTTGCAGCAGCGTTGCCCAATGCAGTATGTCATTAGATTTCTTGACTGCCACTTCCATGGGTACTGATTGTTGATTCAAGTAGAAAGAAACCTTGGACAACTTCAGTTTCCTTCCTGGGCTGTTGGCTGAACATCTAGTCCCACAACTAATACCTTCTAAGCTTCCAGCATTAAGAGACATTTCTAAGAAACCCTGATGATGCGCCAGACAAATGAGTATCCCACCTGTGTGTGTGTCTCATAGCTGTGCTTTTTGTCACCCCGTGTCATCTTTATGCAGAATTCTCAGTGATCTCTTAAACTAGAAGACCTGTATGTTTAGAAGGGCAGGAGGAAGGAGGCTGGTCCTATTCCGCTGCTGTCCTGTATGGAGAAAAGTCTCTAGAATGGAGTGGTGAAAGGCAGCTCAGAAGAGCACAAGACATATGGCAAGTGGAGTCCTGAGGAAGGGATAGAAGAAAGACCGTGGTGGGGTGTGTCTTATCTAGGAATGGTAAGTGGTCTTATCTGGGAGTAGGATGTGGCCTGAGACTTCAGGCAAGAGACCTACTTGGCATCTCTCCTGTTGGCTTTGCAGATTCCAGTTTGTGTGCAAACCTACTTAATAAGAAAACAAGTTAGAGAATTCAATGCTTTAATAGTTTTGAGTAGAAGTGAGTATGATTAAGTGCTGGATTGCTGAAAATGAGCTGTCTGGCTTCAAATCGCAGCCCCACTTTTGAACGATGGCCTGATTTTTTATGTGTGGCTACTTCCTCCATGCCTCAGTTTCCTCACCTGTGAAGTGAGGATAATGATGTATTCGGTACTAGTCCTATTTTTAGTATTAATAGCAGGTGTCATAGTCACATGGATCTCAACTTCAAATCTCAATGAAACTGCCCTTTAACAATGAATCCTGACAATGGGTTAGGTTTGTGCTTCTCTGATTATCCCTATTAGGAATGGAAGGGAGATCCGACTTCATTTTTATTCCTCTCAATTAACTTTTCTGAGCTGTCTAGGGGCGTCAATGTTAGCAAATAAAAATACAAAGTGCCCAATTAAATTTGAATTTCAGATGAATGTTTTGTTTTTGTTTTTAGTATAAGCTGCAGGATAATGCACTAGACCACAAGGTGGGTTTGAAATGCAAGGTTGCCAGTTCAAACTCAGCAGGCGCTCCTCGGAAACCCTATGCTGTTGTTGTTGCTAAGTTCCGTCGAGTCGGTTCCAACCCATAGCGACCCTGTATAGGGTTTCCAAGGAGCAGCTGGTGAGCTTGAACTGCCGACCTTGTGGTTCAAGCTTTGTAGTCCAGCACCTTACCCCACAGCGCCACACCAGGACTCCTATACAGGATCAGTATTAGTCAGAACCAATTCTAAGGCACTAAACAACAACAGCGATGTAATATTTGGGACATGATTGTAGTAAAAAAAAAAAATCCATTGAAATCCAAATGTAACTAAACAGTCTGGCATCCTGATACCTGACCACAAATTGCACACAGCAGATGGCCCTGGCTCTTAGGAACTGAAGTGCTACAATATGATTCCACTGTTAACACTTCACTTGGGGATATTTTGCAATTTTGCTTTTGCAGAAACTAAAAAAATTAAAAAGAAGAAAGAAAGAACAAAGCATGTGACAGTTGCTGCAAACGATGTCTCATATAAATATTATGTTAATTAAGACAGATTGGTCTGGAGTATAAACAAAATAACTGCAGGGGGCTGGTGTTTGTTCTGGTTGGGTTTCTTAATTTAGCAACTCAGTTCCTATCCTGTTAGCACTCTTTCCTTATCAAACGTTGAACTGGGGTATAAGGAAGTTTAAATTACCAATGTTGGGAAATCTGTTTTCTAAACACTTGAAACAGATGTTTTTTTGCCTGAAAAGCATGCTTCTTTCTGGGGAATGGAGGGTTGAGCTTGATTCTTTTAGAAAAAAAGAGTTTGTTACGTCTCATTTATTGACACCAGGTTTGCCCAAGCTGGTGAGTAGTTTCCCCTCAGCAGGGGTCATTCCATTGTGTTTGTCAACTGGGAAAAGGTCTCATTTTTCATTGCTGTCTGTTTAGACACCGCATTAGGCAAAAGTCTAGCTGTTAACTCCAACATAATCTCTCATAAATTCAGTAAAACAGAAAGAGCCATGAAGAAGATTTAAGAAAACATTATCACTGGCTGGCCACTGTACTAGCTAAGAAGCAGTGACCTTAACCACAACCATCAGTGTGGATTCATGGCAGTCTCACATGTGTCAGAATAGAACGGTGCTCCATTGGGTTTTCAGTGACTGATCTTTCAGGTGTAGATTTCCAGGACTTTGTTCTGAGATGTCTGGGTGGACTCTAAACGACAACTTTGGGATTAGCAGCAAACACATTAACCATTTGTAAAACCCAGTGACTCTGTGAGCTTAACAATGAAGATGATGTCTTCTTTTTATCATTTTATTATTTTGGTTGAGCTAGGATGTCAAGTTTGAGATTAAATCCAGTATCACATGTTGCATTTTATTGTCACGTCTCTTTGGTCTCTTTTTAATCTGCAACTTTTCCTCAGTCCTTTTTTACCTTTCACTGATGTTTTCAATGAGTAGAATGTAGTCATTCTGTAGAATGTTCTTTACCTGGGTTCATCTGATGTTTTCTTATAAGTAAGTAAGGAACCTTCACAGCACAGTAGTTAAAACCCTCAGCTGCTAACCCCGGGTTGGCTCCCACTAGCTGCTCTGCAGAAGAAAGATGTGGCATTCTGTTCCTGTAAAAATGACATCCTTGTTAACACTGTGAATTCTATTCGCTCTTACAACATCATTATGAGTGGAATTGACTTAATGACCACTTGGTCTTTATGCACAGGACCCTGGTGGCACAGTGAGTAAGTGCTCAGCTGCAAACTAAAATGTCAGTGGTTCAAACCCACCAGCCACTGAGAGATTTAAAGATATGGCTGTCTGCTTCCATAAATATTACCGCCTTGGAAACACTATGGGGCAGTTCTTCTCTGTCACATGGGGTCGCTAAGAGTCAGAATTGACTCGACAGCACCCAACAGCAGTAACCTGGTTTGAAAATGGTGTTTCCTGCTAGTCCTGGTGTGGCACTGTAGGCTAATGAGCCAAACTGCAAAGCCATTTGAACTGCAGGGTTGGCAGTTCAAGCTCACCAGCTGCTCCTTGGAAACCCTATACAAGGTCACTATGGGTCAAAATCGACTCGACGGTACTTAACAACAACAACCAAAGCATCTTCATTTTAACTGCGTAGCCTACATTCCTTATAAAAACTTCAACAACACATTTAAGAATAAAAATGGATTGGGGTACCTGTGTGTTTCTGGTGTGTTTCTTGGAAGGAGATGAACTCTTTGGATATGTGTGACAGGACTGAGGAAGGTTAAGAGAGGGCAGGGACTGTTTCTTGTAAACTGACAGTTCTGGAGAGTGAGTCGGAGATAATCATATAATCCATTTATAACCACCCAAGTTCACAAGCTCTCACCTTCTCCAAATAGGCCCCTTATTTACAAATAGTCACTTCTTCTTGAAAGTGGCTTGTCACCCTTGTGACTTGAGTCACATGCAATGTGTCTCAGAGCATTATTTTCCTGCAACTGTGTAATCTGAAGTTTGAGATTCACTTTTGTCTCTTGCCTTGTAGGCAATCTTCTCCTACCCCAAAAATAGTGGTTGTGTCTGCCCACCATGATCCCAGGTTGCATCAGTAGAGGCAGAACTCCACATCCCCCAAAACAAAGATGATAGGGGTCATGCTTCAGGGTGGTAATGAATATCAGTCCAAATAACCTACCAACACCATCAACCCTTACGTGGGTGGAGAGTGGTGAGAGACCTTAATGAATATTCTTTACAGGAGAGAATGGGAATGTTGCTGAAGTATTCAAAAATAAAGTCATAAGAATGGTTTTAGGGCCTTTAGAAAACCCATATTGGGTTTTCAACTCTTTTTCCTCTACAACTTGAACTCTTGTTTTTCCCTTCCGTTTTCATCCAGCAACAAGGTCTGTGCTCTCCACACCCTAGCCCACCCCTACCCTCCGACTGACACACTTACAAATGTAATCTGCAGCCAGGACATTGGAGGAGTCCTGAAAGAGGTCTGGTAGAAGGAAGTTTATTCTACTTGGGGCTATGCTCCTCAAATCTTACATTCTGCCATGAACACGAGCTTCTGTCCAGAACAGGCAGTGGGGTCAGGTGGCAGGTCTAGCCCAGGTGCTAGGAGCCCAGAGTGTCTGGCCATGTCCTCCCACACACCACTGTGGGAACAGACTCGGAGTGAACAAGAGAGCTGCCTGCACACGGGAAGATGGAGCAGCCCCAAGAGTTATGACCTGATCCCTCCCTCCATGGGAGGAAGAATGGCCTAACTACTCTTCTGTCATGGTTTATTAAACGGGATAGAATTGAGACAGAACCTGCAAAAACTCAAATAGGTGCTCTCAAGGAGGTAGGGAGTTATCGTCCCACTACTAGTATTTGCAGAAAAGCTGAAAGTGTTTGGGTGGGCTGCTGAAGAAAGTGGGCCACACCAGATAATTTTGAAAGGTCTGTTCTAAGCCTGAGATTCTATGAGGTTCAGTAATCTAATGTTAGAGAAATTTAGTCAGAATATCTTTCCTAATTGCTCTTTAATCTGTCTTATTCAGTATTCAAAACACCAATATTTCTCAGTAGTTGACAAAGACCAATCAATCTCATGTTCCCCAGAATTCATGGGATTTACACAAAGTTGTGTCAAATGGGAGACCTTTCTTTACATGGTTTCTTGATGTTACAACAATAGAATTCCACACTCTAGGGCTAGTTGGCCAGACCACTTAGAACTTAAAAACAACTGATTATTTCTTCAGATTATGTTCTACTAATGTAGCAATTCAGAAAGTGGGGAGTTTTATTCCATGTGATACACTATGAAGGAGAAATGTTAAGAAAAAGGATGGGGGATAAAACTCGGAGTTCAACTTAAGGAAAACTTAACCTACAAATGTCATGAAGATATTTTTTTTTCCATTTACTTAACAAGATGGCACTTCCTGAATGTACACATTTGCTTTATGAACATGGAGCACAATATTTATTTTCATCTTCATCTTAGTCTAGTAATCACTACAGAAGCTTCGAAACAGCTAATGAACATGCTTTACAGAAGAACAAGAGTGTGCGTCAGTTGCTTCTGTGTGTTCCCTGTATTAGCTGGTTTCCAGTCTCTGTGGAATTTCCTTAGTTAGGCATTAGCACATCTGCCCCCAGGCCAATCAGGCCATGTACTCACAAAACAAGTGATAGAAATGTGCAGACCACAGCAAACGATTCTTCCTTGATGGGAGAATTAGCATACGGACCCATTTCACACCTAGAAACATCCTTCCTTTGCTGCTACTGTACAATGTTGTCTACTTCCCTTCTGTCTAATGTGTGAAATTAAATATCCTTGTTGGGAGGTAAGAAAGCGCATAGCATTACCTTTTTCATGTGAGCTTGTATAACCATAAAAATCTAATGGTGACTCGGCAAGAAAATCCTTAGTCCTAAAAAAAGGACAATGTCCCTTCTGCGTTGCAAATAAAACAAAACTATTTTTCCCCCTAAAGCACTGCTTGGGCTTAGGGTCTGTTGATGAATCTAGTAAAAGGTCATTTGTAAAATACTTTTACATGAAGATACCTTTTTCTTGAAGAATACAGATTCAAAAGAAAACCCAAACATTTACTAACAGTTTGGGGAAAAGTTGCTACCAAAACTTATCTTATGTGAAGGAATAGAATTATTCACTTTGAGCTCACTCTTTGGGAAATCACTAAATTAAAATTTGGGCCATTTGTAAAGTTATTAGAAAATTCAACAGACCTGCCCAATTGGGCTTCTGGAAATATGGGTCAGTGTAGGCAGTGGACCCAGTTGGAGAAGGAAGCACTCCCTGTGAAGGTCAAAGTTGTTGTTGTTGTTAAGTGCCGTCCAGTTGATTCCAACCCATAGCAATGCTGTACAGGGTTTCCAAGGCTATAAATCTTGACGGGAGCAGAAAGTCTCATTGTTCTCCCATGGAGCGGCTGGTACTTTCGTACTGCTGACCTTAAGGTTCACAGCTTGATTCGTAACCACGATGCTACCAGAGCAGAGACCCAGTGAAATACTAACTCAGTTCCTTGAGTAGCGATCACATTCCCTCACAGTCTGACAATGTTTTTCTTTCATGAGTATGCCCTGTCTGAATGTTCAGGGCCTATACGATACAATGATAATGTCAACTTAGGTAGCAACATGATTATTTATTGGTATTTTCTGCAATGCCTACATTTCAGTTAACACTGTACAAATAAGTAACTATCCCAAGGCACTCACAAGACATAAGTCCTATAAGACACAAATATACAAAGTTATGGCAAGCTTTTTGGCAAGGCTCCTTAAAATAACAGGAACTGTTCAGACACAAAGAGACGTGAAAATACAGGCCATCTATTGCAAATGAACCATATTTTGAGGAAGAAATACTATTTGAAAAGCACAGAAGAATATTTTATCCAAGAGGGAATTACAAACATAAAAATAAAATATTTGGTATTCTACACTATATTACAACAATAAATACAGCAATCAATAAATAGGAGGAAGCCCAGAAACTTTTATATGAACATTTTGGTTATTGTCTGGCAAAGTCTCTGCTCCAACTCCTCTCAAGGGTTGCTTAGTTTTATGGATTCCAGTGATGATAACTCGGCCATAAAAGACTGCTGTGGGGCCTAGTGGAGGTCTATGAGTATAGAGGAATTTCCTAAGAAACTGATGATTTTATGGTTTCGTATTAATGCTGTGGTGTAGAGGAGGAGTTGCAGATGAATTGTGAGGGGTCTGGTGGGACATGGACTGAAGGAGAAAAGGGAAAATGCTCTATATGGTTTATGTCTTTCGGGTTTTTGATGAGGAGAAGACAAAAAAGTCTGCAATTAGCAACATTTGAATAACCAATGTGGGACACTCTACATTCTGTTTGCATATTGAAGGAGAAAAATCATAGAATACAGGCTTACGTCTGCACTTTGGGAAAAGGAGAAGCATCTGGGGTCACAGCCTAATTTCAGATAGTTTAAATGCCCACATCTCTTAAGCAGGGCAGTGATAAGCCGTCACAGAAAGGGTTAACCAGGAGCTAGGCAAGCCCCACAGGGCACAGGGAAGCAGAGGCTGGCATGGTGGTGTCATTCTGCTATCAGTGTGCACATGTTAGTGGTGTGCCGGCTCGCACGGGCTCTCAAGAGCCCGCGATTACATTTTCAGGAATTTTGCAAGCCAGTCAACATCTCACTGGTACATGAGATAAGCCATGAAGGCTGATGTCAGCTGGGAGTCTTCACACCACTGAAACACACAAATCAAGGCTTGCCCCCGCCTCACCGTGCTATAAGAAACATTTACCAGCACACCCCAGCCTTATATTTTAGATATAAATAAATTTTTTTCCTGTTTTTTTTTTTTTTTTTTTACCCTAACCAGAGCTATTCTATTCCGCCAAGGTTTTGCTGTACAACTATTACAGTATCCTTTTGGGAGGATAAGAAGTACCGTCGAGTATATACTGTGTACCATAGAGCATAAAAGATGCACCACATTCTTTGAGGGCTTTAAGCTGGCCTATCCACAAGCCAGCTGCACACACACACACACACACAAACACACACACACACACGTCATTTTTATATAATAGTGGTTCCGTAAATGAACAATTACAACCTCCTTGGCCTTCTCAAATTGTCAATTTCTGCAAACATACTGATGGTTGAAATTCCACTCTCCCTGGGGTAATGAATTTCCCCAGGACATCCCCTCTGGACAGCAGTGGGCAATGGAGGCTCAGAACTAAGGTCAAGATTGGACACAAAGTCCTTCAAAATAGCTTCCCTTGCCATAATTTTCTGGTTCAGTAAACATTTGCAACTTAACTTTAAGGGGTTTGTGAGAAGGAGAGGGACAATTTCCCAGGTTAAAGGAAAATAAAAATCTGAGACTTCTTAAGGAAATAGTCACTGGGGTGAGTGGGGGACAATGTACTGGAATCCACATTCCATTTCGCCTGCCCAGAGATGCTGGATGGTTGGGAACTGTTCTGCTGGAGTTCCTCCTGCACAAAGCCCTTGACCCTGCTGAAGGGGGGGCCAGGACTAGTCTGAGTGTCCTCACAGTTAGTTCCTGCCTGCTGGGCATGCCATTAGACTTCTCCAGCTGCTAACACTTGCAGACCCCAGCCTTGGCCAGTTCCATGAATGGAAGGGCTATATGGGGTAACCTGGCACCATCATTCAGGCTTCACTGCTGGGTCTTTTGTTTCTGAGTATATTTGCTTGTTTAAATGCCTTATATTGAGATTAGGTTCTCTTTTCCTTTTAATTGTGTTCTTTATGGGTAAAGTATTTCATAAATAATGATATTGAAATCAAATCAAATATCAAGGGGGAGGGTGTAGAAATCAGAACAATAACTCATTTCATTCTGACAGCAACTTCTTACATGTGTCCCCTCTGAGCCAACAGGAAGGGTAATGGGGGCCAATGAAGATAGGGGTGCGGGGATGGGAAGAAGACATGAGGTACTAGGGCAAAGAAGAAGGAGGAGAGGAAAAGGAGCCAGAGCAAAAGTGCAGAGACAAGAGAGAAGTACTAAGAAGTGAAAAAAGCAAAACAAAAAAGTATATAGTCTGACAAACAAGTCCCTTTTGGATTTCCAACCCCTTGATCTTGAATACATTGATTTTGTCAGAAAGATTGAATTTTCCAATTAGAGCTGCTTATAATTTTGCAAACACATCTGAGGCTAGTGTCTATATCCTTTGCCCCTTTGCCCCTGAAATCCCCCTCTCACCTCCATAACCCTCTGCAATAATAAAGGCCAATACCTTGGCCTTGCTTTCCTGTTGTCTCAGAAACAGATTCCATCCTGAAGCTTTCCTTTCTTGACCAGATGTCACCTTCTAGAGCTACCCTGTTCTTTCATGGGTGTATTCATTGCTGTTGTTGTCCTTAGGCCCCTGTGGCCTCTCAAGAGTTTTAGTTTCTATATCAAAGACCACTTACCCTCAAACATACAGCATCCCTTCACCTGGCCTTGCTGCTCTGAGCAATAGCAGAAACTCAACTGGTAAAAGCTACATTTACATTCAACAGAATTTAGGATACGTAACACTCCATTAAAACAACAAACAAACAAACAAAAACCAAGGTTGATTCGAACTCTTGATGACCCCATGACCCCATGCATGTCAGAGAAGAACTCCATAGGTTTTTCGGTAACAAGTATTTTGAAGCAGATTGGCCTCTTTTCCAATGCATTTCTGGGTGGGTTTGAACATCAGTTAGCAGTCAAGTGCTTTAACCATTTGTATCACTCAAGGATTCTGTATAGCTTGCCTAAATTGCTATTGTGTGCTATCAAGACAATTCTGACTCCTAGTGATTGTGTAAAACAGGATAAAACTGGCCCCTAGGTTTCCTAAGGCTATAATCTTAATGCAAGCTGACTGCCATGTCTTCTTCCCACAGAACAGCTGGTGGGTTTGAACCACTGACCTTTCACATAGCAGCCTAGAGCTTAAACAGTGCACCACCAGGGCTCCTTGGACAGTTAAATACCTGAAAAAAATCATCTTGACATAAATCCTACTCTGGGAAGGGCTGACTGAACTCATGCCGCCGGCTATTAATATACACATATTTCAGTGAGTCATGAACATTTACAAATCAAATCTGCCTATATAGAACCAAAAGATATTTATAAATTCATGTATGTACACATATACATACACACACGATGTATATTTTGATATTGTATTTCTGTGTAGGGGTTGTTGTTTCCAAATTTACATAGGAGACAAACAGTGTGCTGGCTTGCCATTTGCTGTGACAGAAGGCATTGTCAGCAATGGCAAGTCAAGCTAAAAACAGACTGGAAGGGACCCGAGTGTATAACAAAATATGCATTTCCTACAGCAAACCAACCTGTCCATTCCCCTAAGGCAGTAAGCCTATATTATCTGTACACCCTCATTAAATAATCTCATTAAATAGGAACACAATATACACATTTACAGTTGTTAAATAAGCCACAGGACCCCTCTTCTATCTACAGCCACATTCAGACACTGCCATGCCTTCATATTTAAACTTGTAGGTGACAACGCCCTTGTCTAAATAGAGGATGGATATGGGCTCGAGCTTCGTGGGCACACAACAGGCTTTGGAAGCCTTCTGGGAATTTTTGAGGTGGACCAGGGCCTGGATGATTGCATGCTTTGTGGGTGTAAGATGTTCTGCCAGGGGGTAGTTACAAACACCACGGCATTCATAGGCTTCATATCCAGGTGGAGCAATGATCCACGAGTCCCACCCTATCTCCTTGAAGTCGATGTAGAGTGGGGTCCTTTTGCAGTAGTTTCCCTTGGCGTTCCTTCTGATTCTAGCAGTGGAATCATAGATGATGTTCGACCTCATCTGCAGCAAAGCCTCTTCCCCAGGGCCATTGGAAAAACCATCCAGGCCTAGGTTGTCCAGCTCCAGTAGTTGCTCATGAGAAATCATTTCATTCAGTTCCTCCTTCTGCTCCTTGTCACTGCTTTGGTCATCAGAAAACACAACGAGCAAAGGCACATGCTTATTATGGGCACTGGTGTCTATTTCCAGTTGTCCTCTGCCAAAGTCCTCAACTTCTTCATGGGTGCTCTCGATGTGGACTTCCAACTGGTGGGTAGAAGCACCTGATTTTTGCCAACGTCTAATGGCATCGGTGACATCGAAAGTCTCCCACTCACTGTTGGTTCCATAGATCTCCCCAGACACCAAAACCAGCATGTTTCTTTCACCTCCTCTGTCTTCTTTGTTGTCTAGAATTTCAAAAATGGTAATTTTCCGATCCACTCCTTCATACATCATGCGGTCTCTTTGCACCAGGGTGTACAACCGGAGTTCAGCCATGATGACTTCTTCATGATGAGGGATGGACACGTTGAAGAGGAGAGGATATTTCCGGAGCCCATTCAAACTGGCTGGTTGGGAAAATTGATCTGACAAAAAATAAATAGAGGAAATATTAGATTGTCAATATGTTTCAGAGAAGTGCAGCTGGTGTGGTGCTGTACAATAAGCACTGGACTGTTGACCAAAAGATCAAAACCCACCAGCTGCTCCTTGGAAAGCCTACATAGGGTTGATATGAGTCAGAGCCAACTCAACTGCAATTAACAGCAACAAACATTTGAGATGAGAAGGTCTGTCCACATAGGAAGTTTCATAGAGAAGGAAAGGAGAAGATCAATGAAAGAATGTTAACATTCTCTGATACAGAAGATACTAAAAGGTCTATGGTGATGGTTGTGATTATGTGCCGTGGAGTCAGTTCCGACTCATAGCGACCCTGTACAGGGTTTCTGTGGCTGTAACTCTTTACGGGAGCAGAAAGCCTCATCTTTCTTCTGCGGAATAGCTGGTAGTTTCGAACTGCTGACCCTGAGGTTAGTAGCTCCATTTGTAACCACTACGCTACCAGAGCTCCTTAAAAGGTCCATGGTAGAATGCTAAATTGAGTTAGGCTGCCAAGATTCAGATGAAAAATGTCAGCCTAATGCTAAAGGGTTGTAGGAAACGCACCCAGTCTTGCTTGAGTAGTTACAGAACTGAAGAACTGGGAGGGACCACCAGTGACTAGCCATAAATGGGAGCTGTGGTGGTTGATCTTTTCTTGAAGCTTTTCAGTCATGAGGACTTCTAGACTTTTCACTCATGTATGTGTAGGGGGTGGTGATCCCCACAAAGTTGACTTGGCACTGATCTCCCTGAAAACTTCCATCTATGCTGAGCTGTGTAAGTTAGTATAAATACCCTACAGTAGATGTGGTACTGTAGGATAAGCAATGAACCCAAAGGTCAGTTTGAAATGCAAGGTCAGTGGTTCAAACCTACCAGCCCCTCTTCAGAAACCCTATATAGGGTCACTATGATTTGGAACCAACTCAATGACACTTAACAACAGCAATACTGAACTGCCAACCAGAAGTTGGTGGTTCAAACCTCCCAGCTAATATGCCTGATGATGTGTTCCAGTAAAGATCACAGCTGGGAAACATTATAGTGCAGTGCCACACAGGGCTGCTGTGAGTTGAAATTTACTCAAGGGCACCCAATAGCAAAACAGACCTGGATAACAAACTATAACCTGTGGCAATATCTTGCTCATAACTTGATTTTGGAAATAAAGTTTTATTGGAACACAACACAGCCCATTTGTTTCTGTATTAACTGTTGCTGTTTTTGTGCTGTAATGGTGGAGTGAAAAAGTTACAGCAGATAACAGATGATCCACAAAGCTAACAATATTTACTATTTGGCCTTTTATAGAAAAGTTCGCTTGAAGAAAAAAAAAGTAGCTGTATAGAAAAAGTTGCTGTAAACAACAAAGCCTGACAAGGTCAACAAAACAGCCATATATCAACAGGATCACAACACATAATATGTGGGTGTATGATCTTCAGTAAGGTAGAATGGGAGAAAAGAAATGTTGGAGGTAGATTAATTGCCTCAGTATTATACCCCTCTGGTAGTGGGCTGTGAACCACAAGGTCAGCAGTTCGAAACTACCAGCTGTTCCATGGGAGAAAGATGAGGCTTTCTGCTCCCGTAAAGAATTACAGCCTTGGAAACCCTGTACTGGGTCACTATGAGTTGGAACCGACTCCACAGCACATAACTACCACAATTATACCCCTAGTACATGATGTGGAGTTTGACACACGTAAAACAATCATACACGTTTATTGAATACCGTTTTAAAGGTTCGTTGACCTAATAAGCATACTTTTAAATACTATCAGGTTGACTTCCTAACTGAAAATTTTACTGTAATTCTAAAATCCCTGTACATTTACTTCAGGTAATATGATTCTAAAATCCCTGTACACTTACTTCAGGTAATATGTGTCTACAAGGAGTCCCTGAGGGCATTTGTCATCAGATTATTAAAGGCTCCATGACACCAATGATGCTAAGGACTGCTAATAATCTTTGGCAATATTTCTACCATTATGTACTGAATTCATGATTTCTGTTGGGCCCCTGTTCCACATTATACTCTTTAATAGTTTAATTTAATCTGATTATTTGCACTGAACTAGAAATCATAAAGTCTGCAGTTCAAGCCCACCGGCCACTCATAAAAAGCGTATGTAGGATTAATAACTTCACAGCACACAACAACAACAACCTCTTTTACACTTTCCGCAAACAACAGAATATATGAAATGAGATGTTTGGTGTGATAGCTGTGTATTTTTTCCTAATTCACATTAATAAAGAGACATATAATGATTTAAATAAGGCAGCGTTCTCTGGGTACCACTCCAAATCGTCTTTCCCACTGCTATAGGGAAATACTGGCTAATGGAACAAATTCAAACTCATTAGCTTGCCTCTCAATACTGTGAGAGTGAAAGAAATCTCATGAACTTGTCCCATTTGATAGGCTGCCACGAGTTGGAAAAGTGGGGGCTTGTCTGCATAGTCTCCAAGGCCCCTCCCAATTCTGTAATTTGTGACCGATCCAGCCATAGACTCTATCCATCCTTTTTAGTGCATGGGACCAGCAACTGCTCAACTATTATTTGCTGAACAATTGAATGAATTTGTAAACCCTCCTGTTTCAAGAGGTCCCTGTTGTGGTGCTGTAGGATCAGTACTGGAGTGCTAACCGTAAGGTCTGCTGTTCAAGCTCACTAGCTGCTCTCAGAAACCTTACACAGGGTAGACAGAAACCCAATTCGATGGCAATTAGCAAAAACAACAAACCTGTTTCAAGAGCCTGCACTCTTCACCACTTGCCAAAACACTCCTTTGCCTATTGCATTTCTCACCTTTGGATGTATTCTGATCTTTGGAAAGCCCTCTTACCTCATTTCCACAGAGCCAGCAAGACCAGCTCTAATCCTTCCCTGTACAACCTTCCTGCCTCCCTCTCTCCCTTATCTGAAAGTTCACTCCCCTCTGAGTGACGTGAGCACTTAGTCTCTATAGATCACCACTGACCATTGAAATTTATAACCTTGCATCTCAGTTGTCTTTTTATGAATGTATCTTCCCAATTAAAGTGTTATCATCTGTCAGGTACCACAGCTCAAACTTCCTTTTATGCTTTTAATCTATCAAATGACTGTAACAGAGGCAGTGCTGTCAAAATATTAATTAATTGATGATCTTGGATACCAGACAAGAACATATGTCCTTAAATATTTTAAGCACTTGGATAAGAAGCAAAAGTAATTTGGGAGTTTCCGTTCCTCCCCTCTTGTAAGAATGGAGCTAACTGAACAGGGACCATGAAAAGATCAAAGATGCGGGGGGGGTGGTTTCAATAATAAGAAAAGTATAGAATAATGAGTCAGAACCCACTCAATGACACTTAGCAACTGTAACCTGGTGGGAGGAAGGGATCCCAAAGATATACAGGATGGATATGTTCATTATCTTGATGGTGGGGAAGTTTATATATCTCAAAACCTACCAAATTATTCACTTTAAATATATGCAGTATATTGTATATCAGTTATACAACAATAAAGCTTTTAAAAAACGAGTTCAGTGCATAAGCAAATGGAGTAAGTAATAAGTCCTCACTGTTACTGAATTGATTCTGACTTAGAGAAAGCCTAAGATTGTGCATCTTTGCAGGAGCAGACAGCTTCCTGTTTGTCACGTTGAGAAACTGGTGGGTTTGAACTGCCAACCTTGTGGCTAGCAGCCCAACACCTAACTCACAGTGCCACCAGGGTTCCTTAATTCATAGTTGTTGTTGTTAAGTGCCATCAAGTTGGTTCCAGCCCATGTTGTTGCTAAGTGCCGTCGAGTCGGTTCCAACTCATAGCGACTAATAGGGTTTCCAAGGAGCAACTGGTGAACTTGAACCGCTAACCTTGCAGCTCAGACTGACTTTTCAGTTCACCACATTAACCCACAACGCCACAGACTCATAGAGACCCTGAGTAGGGTTTCCAAGGAGCAGCTGGTAGGTTTGAACCACCAACCTTGTGGTTAGCAGTCTAGTACTTATCCTACAATGCCACACTAGGACTCCACGTAATAGTTGGAGGAGTTCCATTTAAGGGCTAGGGAACTCATGCGTGTTAAGCTAATTTCATATGATGGGTGCTTTGCAAGCATTGCCTTATTTAGTTCTTACAGTGAGACCCTCAAAGAGCAAGGTATCACTGCTTTATTCATTTGACACTGGGTGACATTGATTCTCAATGCAGAGATCACTGATCACAAGGTAAAGATACAGGAATGCTTTTGCCACCTTGCAGGTAGGCACTGGTTAGTTAGATTTGAAGATTTTTGTCTTTGTCTTCTAGGGGAGCTGCCATGAGCAGACCCAAAGGGCCAAAAGAGACACCATAGCTGCCAACAAGGAGAGCCCAGCATAGGATTCTGGCCCCCCAGAGCTGTGCATTCCACCGGCAGACTAACAGAGGTGCAGCAGCTAGATTTCCATGGCTCCTGCCCTCAGTGATCGCCAGCAACAAGTTCTGTAAACTCCACATCCTGGCCTAGACCATCCAAATCCACCTCAGGAGAAGTGAGAACTGAAGACAGTCCTATATGCCTAAGGGACGTAAACTCTATTTTCCCAATACGCCCTGCACCAGGCACTTAGTGCCGGTAAACATCAGGGAGGACACCCACAGAAGACGGTGGTTCATTTTCAGTTCAGACTCACCTCCAAATGGAATCGATATGAATTTGATTGGCCATTTCCATTAGAAATATGTTGCTACATGTTGGAAATTTTGGAGGCTGACTGACATTTAAAGGCAAATGGTATCTCAGGGACCAAGTGATATTTGGAGTACTGGTGGCTCTGTAGGGTAAACACTCTACTGCTAACCACAAGGTCTGCAGTTTAAACCTACCAACCACAACATGGGAGAAAAAAAATGAGACTTTCTGCTCCTGTAAAGATTTACAGCCTTGGAAACCCTATATAGGATTGCTGTGAGTCGGAACAGACTCAACAGCACCTAACACCAACCAGTGATAATTCCTAATTTTTATTCCAATACCTAGTATACTACATAATTCATTAATAATAACAATGTTCCTGCTGTGGCACTGTAGGCTAAGTACAAAACTGGTAACCTCAAGGTCAGCAGTTCAGACCCACCACCTGCTCTTGGAAACCCTATGCAGGGTCACTGAGTGGAAACTGACTTGATTGGCACACAGCAACAACAGCATTTGTTCAGCGCTTGATAGCAAAGGAAGTACGGTTACCCATAACTTCTTTTAAGTCATTGAACAGTGTGACATAAATATTACTATCCTCAGTTTACAAAACAAGAAATTGAGGTTCAGAGAAAGTAAACACATTTTCTACAACTGTTAAAGGAGCTCTGGTAGCGTAGTGGTTACAAGTCAGGCTGCTAACCTCAAGGTCAGCAGTTTGAAACTACCATCTGTTCTGCGGGAGAAAGATGAGGCATTCTGCTCCTGTAAAGGTTTGTAGCCTCGGAAACCCTATTCAGGGTCTCTAGGAGTTAGAATCACTGCAGCACACCACCACCACTACCACCACCAAGTTAGTCAGCTCTCAAAATTCCTATTCTCAGCGATCTCTATAGCATTGCCTTTCCTACTTCAAAAACATCTGGCCAGTGTCAATCTAACCCCTCTTTTATATGTGCATAATGGCTACAAAAGCATAATTGTTAAGTATTAAAGAATTCATTTATTCATACCCACAGCTTATACTATATATATTAAGAGTGGGGATGGAAATTAGCCAATTAACACCATATTAAAGAAGGAATGAATTTGCTATCCTATTAGATTTAGTTACTGGGAAGACGGAACATTTTTCTCAGCCTTGCAAGTATTTTAAAGCCTTATGTATTGTCCTGTGTAAATGCACAGAAATGATAAGTTGGATCATCAACGGGGCATGTACACGTCCCCAAAATTGTAAAGAGTATTCAAGGATATGCATGACCCATCAAACACAACACAATTTTAGGAAGACTCTCCAAAATGTAAGTTTTCATCCAGTTAGAACACTCCTTAAATAAAATCACAAAATGAACACACCATCAAAGTTTAAGTGAAACACAAATCTCCACTTTTCTTATCTTCTCTTTTTTTTTTGTCTACGTTTTCATAACTTCGTTCTAAGTGGAAGTTGATTGAGGCCTATGTGGTAAATGACAAACACAGCATTCATTTTCTCTATTACTTGTGCTCAAATTAAAAAAACTTTTAATTCCCAATTAAGATGTCAAAATGGTAGGCTCTTTATGGTTTTGGATTTAATACCTTTGGAAGTTCTGAAATGACCAAACAAGGGTACCTGTAGACCAAAATCTGCATTGTAGATGCAGTTACCCTTGTTTATATTATTCCTAGGCATTATCTTGCCTCTTTGAAAAATCCTAGCCAATTTTTATTAGCAAAAACTTACCTTCATTTTTGAAACTCCTAATGATGTTGGCAGATGGCATGGAGGTCCGATCTGTTGCAAATTTGTTGTAGAGTTCCAACATGTACTCAGGTGGGTCAACCTTGGTTGAATCCTGCATTGGGATGTCAGACAGATTCAATGTCTTAAGAAACTCGTCCTTCATGCTCTGGAGAAGTGTGTTAAAGTCGACACCATCTTGCTCTGAGAAGACATCATCGAAGAGGGGCATATCTTCTTCCAGAGGCGACTGCTCTAGGCTCATGATGGGGCTGCCAGAAGCCGAGTGAGCCACCAGGCATAAAAGAGCACACAGCTGCAGGGCTGCAGAACCCATGACTCCGCTCGAGCCCCCAGCCCAACCAGGAAGGTTTAGCTCTCCTGGGCTCTAAGTGGCAGTTTTATCTTGCAGGGCGTAAATGTCTCATGTCATCAGAGTTGACAAGTTTGGAAACTCTTTTGCTCTCTCTCCCTCCCCCTACCACTCTTCCTCTCCCCCCAAAAGTCAGGTTGCAGTAATTGGATAACAAAATCCCCTATAGGGGCCAAACCTTTCTTATCTTTCTACTGTAAACTTGTGCACCAGATTTTGTTTCTATCTCGAAATCCCTTTTTCTTTTAATGAGCATTTTGTAAACATTTCCACATTCTGACACTGACTGAGAGATAGGACAATTTTCTTCTTGCAAAGGCTCTGCTTCTCTTCCTTTCAACTCACTTCCTTTGGCGGGAATGCCTGTGACCTGCTTTTATTCATTTTGGTCTCACACATGCACTTATAATCCATACTAGAAATCAGCATAATACCCATCCGTGCTGATTCATATTTGAGTGGAGGTGCTTAGACTGTTGCATAAACAGTTTTGAAGAAATGCCAGAAATCCAATATTTCCAAGTTAATACATATGAATATATTGTGTATTGATATATTTTTAATTTTGGAAATGGTAAAGTGTGAACTTTGAGCTCAATTATCTTTTTTTTTCCTACAGATTCAATATGGTTGAAATGGTTTTTGAGAAATCAATGCAAGTGATTAAAATGTATTAAATATTTCCTTACAGACAGTCATTGTGTTAGATACTTTCCATAAATCATGTAATGTGCCCCCCATAATCACCCTATTATTTTCTCCATTTCATATATGGATAATCAAGGTTAAATAAGTTGCTAGAAATCATAAAGCTACAAAGTGTGACAGCCAGGATTTGAACCCAGGCAGTCTGACTCTTAGCAAGAAAACCCCCCATCATCCTTGTCCACCACTATTCCACTAGACTAAGCGGGTGGACAGCACTATGGAGCATAAGTAATCAGTAGGCCATGTCTGAGCCAGGCAGGTCATGGCATCAGCAGGGAGGTAATCATCTGTGTCTCATGCCATGAATTATTAATATGATCAAATTCTCCACCAAGTCCATTAGGGCTAAATCAAATTGGCTCCAGTAAAAGCTTGTCAAGTGCTTATTATGAGACAGATGAAAATGTTTGGGACTGAAAAAATGGTACGACAGGTTGTGTCTGTTGTTGTTGTTGTTAAGTGCTGTTGAGTCAGTTCCAACTCACAGCAATTCTGCATAATGTTTCCTAGGAGCTGCTGGTGAGCTTGAACCACCAACCTTGTTATTCAAACTGAACCGTGTGGCCTAGTACCTTATTTAGTGCCTTAGTGTGGTCAAGGAAGCTCTGGGGCAACTCCAGGAGGTAGTTTTCAAGCTGAGGAGGGTATATTTGTTCTCCCTAACTTGCTGACTATGTGGTGCTATGTTCAGAAGAACACATCTAAACATTTGGTATACTGGAATACTCTGTTTTTTCAGTTAAATTACCCCAGTAGGTTATCAACAACATCTCCACTTTGCTTCACGTTCTCTAAGGTTTGTAGCTTAATGTTCTGGTTTGCTTAAAAAAAAAAAGGATTTAAAAATCTTACAGCAACATACTGAACCTCCACAGAAAGAATTCTATTTTGAGGAGAAACTCTTCTTCAAGATTATCCATCTGTCCGGTGATTATAAATTTTTATTCAACAGTTCACTTCCATTACAACTTCTGCTCCTATTTTAAAAAGACAATTGCAGACTGAAAATAGATTAAACTTACAACAGGCCCACAAGTGAGCCCGAGGGCTGGCACCCACTCTGTGGGTGATACATCTTAGCATGAAGTTTCTGATCACATACCACCAAGGCCCTTCTTATAACCCCCTTCATGAAACAAGCAGAGATGTCATTGCACACTCCAAAACTCTGAATGGCAGGCCTGTGTGTGTCCCTGCTGTTGGGCAGCAAAGCCAGCACTGGGACTTGTAACCAGGGTGCTGGCTTCAAAGTTCAGGAGCAGAGACAGGTACCCCACATTGCAGGGTTCTGATTCTTTACATCCTTGGGGGTTAAAAGACATGACTGGCATTTCACCGGCTTCCCTATATCTTGTGTTAGAGGAACCCTGTATGATGTGTCACCAGCAAGATGTTTACATCTTGGGACAATTCAAAGATAAAACAGGAATAACTACATCTCAGTCCCTACAGTTTTTTAAAATATGGTGGTGTTGGTAGTGATTGTGTGCCACCAAGTCAGACCTTGTATAGGGTTTCCAAAGCTGTAAATCTTTGTGACAGCAGAAAGCCTCATCTTACTCCATGCTTCATAAATGTCTGAAAGCCCTTTGGCTGGGTTTCCTGCATGGAGGAAGGGGACAAAAGCTTCCCTTCTTCTAGCTCTCAGGCACTTGACATCTGTATCATCCCCATGATTTTCTCTAGAACCTGTTCCTGATAAATCGCATCTGCCTCTAAAGCTTTCAAATATTTCCACATTCCTTTTCCTGTCTTGACTTTTTTAGACACAATTGCTTCTATCACTTTGCCCTGAACTCTTTATTTTGGCACCGTGAGTAATTGCCTAATTTGGCAGCAACAGTTAGTGAATCAGAAGATGTATTGCATTGGTCAAATCTTCTACAAAAGACTTCTTTAGAATCTGAAAAAGCAAAGAAGTAATTTTCAGGACTAAATTACACCTAATCCAAGCCATGGTATTTTCAATCCAGTCGTATGCATGTGAAAGTTAGACAGTGAATAAGGAAGACCAGAGAAAAAATGATGCATTTGAATGGTGTGTTGATGCAGAATATTGACTATACCGTGGACAGTCAGAAAAACATAAAAATCTTCTTGTAAGAAATACATCCAGAATACGCCTTTGATGTGAACATCTTACATGTTTTGGACGTGTTTTCATGAGGGACATGATGCTTGGTAAAGCAGAGAGTGAACAAAGATAGACTGACACAGTGGTTGCAAGAATGAGCTTGAACAGTTGTGAGGATGGCACAAGATGGGCAGTCTTTCATTTTGTTGCACAGAAGGTTGCTATGAATTGGAACTAACTCAACACCACCTAACAACAATAATGACATTCTTTTGGATCCTACTCATTTGGGACGTCTGACAGGTCATTCAGAGTGGACTGAAATCCTGAATCAAGGATATAAAAGGCTTGTTTAGACATAAAGCGAACCTACTTGTGTGAAAGAGGAAATATCAATTATACATTATGCTTTTCAATTCCAGTACAAAATGTACAAGAGCTTCTACTTTGCAATGTTCCGAGGAAACTTTTAAGCCTTGTACCTATAACTGTACAAACTTGAAGTTTCTATCAGTGAGTTCCTTCACATCCTCGAAAAACATCTGAGATGGATCTAGACAAGGTTGATGAGGTCCATTCACAACAACCTCATGAATCCTATTGTACCCTGAGAGTACTGGGAAGATACTTTAAATTTCTCTTGGCTGAGAAGAGGCCAATGAAGTTAAGATGTCTTTGAACATTATTCTAGGTCCTTAATACTTTGGACTCCACTTCAGAAATATTAGCTTAGCTCTTTCTACCTCTTCAGGGATGTTAGGATGGGTTGTGTTATTGTTAAGTGGTATCAAGTTGTTTCCTACTCATAGGACTAGGGTATACCTCTTCTAGCCAGACATGTAGTAAAAATATTAGCAAGCTTTATGACAGAGGTCAAGGAGCCCTGGTAACACAGTGATTTATGATTTGGGCTGCTAACTGCAAGATCAGCACTTCAAATCTACCAGTTGCTTCTTGGGAGAAATATGATGGTTTCTGCTCCCATAAATATTTACCACCTTGGAAATCCTATATGGAAACCCATTATGAATTGGAACTGACTTGCCACACATGACCACCACTACCACCATCAAAGAGTTCCTGTCTATCAGAACAAATACCAACTATAGTTCTGGAGCAGGGATTTGGAGGTTGTAAACTTTACCTCCTGAGCTCAGGATCCTGGAGAAATTGAAGTGGAGTCTTGAGGGGAGGGGTCAGGCAGCAACTATTTATCAACTTGCATGGAAGTATCTTGAGATTTTAAAGAACTAACATAACTTTAATATGTATGACAGATGAATCTAAACCATGCCTAAAATTTCTAATCAGTGGGCTATTGATTCGAAATTTTAGGCAGAGTTTAGGCCTGATGTAGCACTGGACTGCAAACCACAAGGTGGTAGTTCAAATCCAGCAGATTCAGAGCGCCCACAGAGCCAGACTATCTCTGCCCATTCTAAGAGAAGATCTTGTTTCTTCCTTCCAGTTTCTAGTAGTCCTGGGCATTTCTTAGTATCCCTTGCCATTCAGATGCATCTTAACATAGTGTCATTTCCTGTGTGACCCATTTCTGGGTCTATTCTGCCTTTTTGTAAGATAGCAGTCAGAAGGGATTAGGACCCACTCTACTCTGGTATGAACTTGCTAGTTTAATTGGCAACCTCTTCAAAGAAGATCATATTCACCAGTACAAGGGTTAGGACCTGAATGTATCTTTGTAGGGGATCACAACTTAATCCATAACAATATAGTTTCTTGCTTAAAATGTGGGTAGGAGAACAGGAAAATACAGAGTAGTCAAGCAACGGGCAGTCTCCATAGAATACTGTCAGCGTCAGAAATGAATGAAGACTGCTGTTGGGAGTCACATCACCTTGTCCATGGTTTATGAGAACAGGCTACTAATCCTTCCGCTACCCTCACTTCCAATCCATCTGTTCTCAACATGGTAGCAAGATCCTGCTATGACATCAAATGATCACTCTTCTACTCACTGAGAGAAAAAGACCAATTCTAACAATAGTCCTGAACAAGACATGGTGGTGGCATTGTTGGAAGAGATCAATGGAACAGAATAAAAAGCCTGGGAAAAGACCCACACAAACATGAAATATTGATATATGATAGCTGATATCACAATTCAAAAGGAGCTCTGGTAACGTAGTGCTTACGAGTTGGGTTGCTAATCTCAGGGTCAGCAGTTCAAAACTATTAGCTGTTCCACGGCTGTAAAGATGAGACTTTCTGTTCCTGTAAAGATTTATAGCCTTGGAAATCCTCTACAGGGTCTCTATGAGTAGGAACCGATTCCATGACACACCATCCACCCACCATCACAGTTCAATGGGGAAAGAAGGGACAAATTGTTTAATATGTGCTGGGACCATTTCTTATGAATTTTTATTGTCTTTGTGAAAGGCCAATTTTGAACCTTTGTCTTGGTGATATAGAAAACTTTGGGAGAGTTCCAGGGGGAACAGTCCTATCACCCTAAGAATGGATTCCTCATATGCTCTCTCTAATCCTAGAGGATGACAATGGAATAAATGATAATACTATCCCCCTTTTCTCAACAAAAGAGAAAAAGGTAACCCACACTGAGAAGAATTATATTATTATATTATTTGATATTAACAACAAAACTCCAAATTATTATCATTATTATTATATTTAGCTTTAGACAAAACTTCACTAAGAATTGTATGGAGTAGGAAGTTCCACAACTATATTGTTATATAAATATTATTTTATATTTTATGAAAATATGCAAAGCAAAAGATACACCATTTCAACAAATTCTACTTGTACTATTCAGGGATACTGTTTACAGCCTGCATGTTGCGTGACCAGTCTTGCTACACTTTTCCAAATTATTCAACCACCATTGACATGAATCCACTATCCTCTAAATGATTCCATCTAACCTTTCCAGATGTATTTGCTAAAAAAAAACACATGCGTAACGTAGCGTGAGGCAATCATCTGGTGCATGACATTAATCTGTATTTTAAAAAACATTGTCATAGTTCTTGACAGCTAACCAACCATTTTTGCATATACTACATAAGTAGTAAATGCTAGAAACGAAAGTGCCCACTGACCTAGCATATCCTAGGAATGAAACCAACCGCCCATCAGAGTGCTCTCAGAATCACTAGAGGTGTTTGACAGCTGCACTAAGCAACCACACAGAGTCCAAAGACAAAGAAGTAAACCCAGCCAGGGCGCTCTGCCATGGCTCAGAGATAAGTCAAGCCCTTTAACACCAGAGGCTGCTAAGGGTTTATTCCACACTCTCAGTGAGATAAGCTGCCATTCACGCCTCACGAGACACTCAGATCTGGAAAGCAGCTGAGAGGGAAAACTAAGAGACTCGAATGAGTTCAATCATTTCAGTGGAAAAAACGAGCAGATTTCAAGTTGTTTTGCTTCTGGTTCCTGGAGGAACCATCAATAGTATGGTTCTCAAAGTGCTGGGTTTTCCAAGCATGTTAATGTGAAATTGGGAAGAGGAATCGGGCCCTACATGGAATCCCATTGTTTATCAACCATTTTGATCTCAGTAGGTGTCCCTGGATGGTACACTGGGCTGCCAATGAAAGACTGGAGATTCAAATTCACCCAGAGTCATCTGGAAAGAAAGATCCAGTGATCTACTTATGAAAAAAAAGAAAGAAAAAAAAGTCATTGAAAATTCTATGGGACACATTTATACTATGACACACTTGGGGTCCTGTTGGATCAGAGTTGCCTCTACAGCAACTTTTAAAATATAAGCCTTACTTGCCTTCATTTTCCCATTTTACAGATGATACTGGAAGACCAAAAGTTTGATTGAATTGTCCCGAGGTCACACACATCACACAGCTCTTGAAACTTGCCACTGCACCCTCCTAATTCTCTAAAACAGCTATTTTTAGCTAATAGTGTACGTAGTTGGACTTTGAGAAAGTAGATAGTACATGATGTGAAACCTGAATATATGACTATAAATCAGCCATAGAATGAGAGCTGTCAATGGTGGTCTTGAATGGTGGAGGGTGACTGACTCCTGTAAGGTTTATCGATTTCCCCAGAAAGATAGGCAAAAATTTGCAAGGTCAGGGCAAGTCACACTCATGGTATTGAACTTGGAAAGTGACCTAGTAGAAGAAGACATGTGGTTTTATGAAAAGATCATCTCAGCCCAAATCAATTTTTGAATCTCAGTTTCCACAGTATGAAACTGTATAATGATATACCATATCATATGGAGTCTGCATGTGGCACTGGAGGATAAGCACAGGACTTCTAACTGCAAGGTCGGTGGTTCAAACCCACCAGCCACCCTTGGAAACCCTATACAGAGTCTCTATGATTTAGAACCGACTCAACAGCACATAACAACAACGTACCATATACCTTATTCGTTGCCAGTGAGTGGTTTCCAACTCAGAGCAACCTTACAGAACAGAATAGAACTGCCCCATGGGTGGCAGCGTAGTGTTTACAAATCGGGCTGCGAACCACAAGGTCAGCAGTTCTAAACTACCAGCCATTACACGGGAGAAAGATGAGGCTTTCTGCTCCCGTAAAGATTTACAGCCTTAGAAACCCTGTACAGGGTCACAATGAGTCGGAACCAACTCCACAGCACACAACAACAACAACAATCTCCCATGGTGCAGCTGGTGTGTTCAAACCATTGACGTATCAGTTAACTATTTAGCACTCAACCAGTATTCCTCCAGGGCTCTTTTGTATAATATAGAATGCTATAAATGTAGCCTTTTTACTCCACATTCCATGTGTGAGTCACTGACTAATAAGACTAACTCTATCATTTAGAATCATCAACTCTCAAAGTTGGAAGGAACACCAGAGGTCAGTGTGTCTGACCTGCTATGGTCTGAAGGAAGGGCAGGAAGGAGAGAGAAATAACTGGGCCCTTCTTTATCAGTGGGCAGCCACTTTTCTGACTACTTTCACTTGACAAGTTCAGCAACTTGCATGCCAGAAGAGCTTCTTGGAGAAGGTCTTCCGTATCACAGAGATAGCCTAAGTGGTGTTGAGCATCATACATTTCTTTGTGAAGTCAGAGTCTACATGTGACCCATCTTCACTAAATGTCATGCTATAGAACAAAGAAGGGAAAGGGAAAAAAAGAGAGAGAGAGGCTAAAAGCCATGGGAAATATTCATTTTTAGGTAATGTTGAGATGGAAAATCATCCTTCTGACTTTTAAACAAAAAAAGACTAGTCACTTCTACCTTAGAAACCTTAATTACCCCCTCAGGAAGATCTTTTTCTTTCTTCCCTTCAATGGAAAAAGGTCAGGTTATAAGAGGCGAGTTCCAATCTAATCCCATGATGTCATAGAAGAGACATTCTGCTTAAGCAATCCTTACAAAGTAATGTGAATATATGACCGGGACATAACAAAGTGAATTTTAGATACATGCCTTTAATTAATTTTTCTGATGCAATTTGAGCTGGGTGGAAGTCCGGGAGACAGACATCATTTTTGTGATCTTACATGTGCCCTCCAAAATTAGTAGTAAACTATCCATCAGGCCTGTGTGTTTTAGACCCATTGGTTAATTACCCCCCGGGATCTTGTGCAGTTAGAATTGATAGCAGTGTCTAAAAGGAATTTTAGTGGAGGGTAGCTACAGAATTCTTAAAATAGCCACCCAGACAGCTAAAAGGAAACTGAATAGCTGAATTGTAGAAAAATGTAGAACTTTTTAAAAGTGAGATTTTGCATTCACCTTGATTCTACCACTGATTTTTACCACAAAACAATCAGTAGTCAATAGCTTAGCTAAGATGAAACACCCAAATTAATTCTGTAGTAAGACAACATTTGTGATAAAAAGAACCCCAAAGTCTGCATCCCCAAGCTGTTCTTCCAGGCACTAGAATGACCATTCTCTGGTGCATGGTTCACATACTTGTGAGTTGTATCAGCTTCCCTGAGATAAGGTTAGAATGTCTGCCTTCTCACACACCACGAACTTCTTGAGGGCAGGGATTGTATTCCACTCATTTATCCTTAGAAGCGAAGTATGAAGTTTGACACATCGTATATGCTTGATGAATTTATGAACAAAGAAGTGCATTTGTGATATGGTACAATTACATATCTATCTACTTTGTGTTTTATGTAATACCCATTCAGTCTCACCAGTTGCTCCTTGGAAACCCTTACGGGGTCGCTATGGGTCAGAACCTACTCCACAGCACTTAACCACAACAACAACAACAACACGTCATCCTGGTCTGGAGATGTAGACCGCTCCTAAGAAACCCTACACGGGTTTACTGTAAGTTAGAACTGACTTGATGACACTTAACAACAATAACAACACAACATAGAGAATGAAGCGTAAAGATATTCATGGGAAGTCTACAGTTAAATTAAAAGTCACAATCTCCCCTCTAAATTATTGGTGTTTTCTAAGCCCTAAAGGAATCATGTCTCTTGCCTCTTGTCACCTCATTACACTACTTGTTTGGGATATCCTTTGTAAGTATTGTGTTTCTCTCTCTGGCTGTTCCTCTTTGGGTTAAGTGTTTGGGGAATACTGCTTAGTGACTTTAATCCCGCCAATCCTGGTCCTCCAAGTGGCTGATGAGAAAACAGGAGCCTGGGCGTATCCCAATTAAGAGGGCACATCTTCTCCAACTCACTGCTCCCTTCCCTTGGTTTATGGGCAAAACTTCTCTGAGCCCCTTCTTGGCCTGATTATATTTTCCTTGGGCTACCTTTACCTTCAAATGGTGCTAGGACGAAAACACTTGGACATTAGAACTCTTGGATTTTAAACTTTGAATCTGCTCAGTCCAGTCCAGCTCACCAGGATTTTACATTAAGTTTTGGAGAAAATCCTCACAGGAATAAAAGATTTTACGTGGAGCCTCCCCTTCTACATAAATGCTATTCTCTGTAACTTGTGATGGTGAGGTCATGCAACTCTTTGAGGAGTCAGGAATCTTGAGCCTCAGCCAGATGCAACTTATCATGGCTAATAATTCATCATTCACCACCACCACTAGAACAAATGTTTATTAAGCACCTACATTGTGTAATGCACAGTGGCACTAGGTTGGCAAGGAAAAGCACTGTGCTGGCAGTACTAAAAGACTAACGATTAAAAGCTGCCATTTATTCAGGTTCTACTCCACATGGCCAGGAATAGATCACCTGTTTTTTTTATAATCATCCCCAACATCCTGTGGTACAGATGTTATATGGACACCAGTGTACAGATGAGAATGCTGGTCAGAGTCAGGAAGAGGAAGAGCAAAGCTAGACACCAGGTCTCTTCCATTGTAAGACCCAGTCACTCACGCATCCCCAAGAGGAACCTACTGGGTGAAATGAGGGCGTGGCAGAGAACACAGGTTGTGGGGAGAGAGACAAGACACAGGATCAGTTACTAACTGCCATTGACTCTACTCTGACTGATGTTGATCCCAAGTGTGTCAGAGCACATCTGTGCTCTATAGGGTTCTCAGGAGCTGATTCTTTAGTAGATCATCAGGCCTCTTTTTCTGAGGCATCACTAGGTAGATTTGAAACACCAACTTTTTAGTAATCAATTACACATCTTTATCATTTTTGCTACCCAGGGACTCTTGAAGCATAGGAAGGGAACACCTTTCTCTGTAATAGGAGAAGAAGAGAAGAATGTGTGGACATATAGTCACATTTGATATCATAAGAGAAGTTGAGGAAAGTTATACCTCCTAGCCTCAATTTCTTCTGTAAAGTGAAAGGCAAACTTATCTGACCAGTTAAGTGAGTGTATACATTGGGCAGCAGTATTAACAGTAATAAAGGTAGCAACAAACATTTACTGGATTTACTAAAAGATGAGGCTGCTTGTTCCCATATAGATGTACAGCCTCGGGCACCCTATGGAGCAGGTCTACTCTGTCATATAGAGTGGCTATAAGTCAGATTCAAATCAACAGCCGTGGGTCGATGCATCTGACCTAATTGAGTTAGGTCACTAATAGAGTTAGATTAGTGATTAGTTTTAAGCCTCAGTATTCCATGAGATAGGTAGTGTTTTGCATTCAAGGACGCTGAGACTCAAAGAGGAGAAATAGCATGCCCACTGTGGAATGCACACTAAGTGTAGAACTGAGGCTTTAACTTCAGAGTGCAAGTTGCAGAGGGGAAAGGAAGAAACTGACCAGTAAGGTGCAGAGATTTACTTTCCACTTAAAAGATAAACACTGGTAGTTTGAGAGGTGGTTTGTTCGCAGGGGAAATTTTTAGCCTTGCTTTCTTGAGCTGAAAATGGGACAGCAAGGTCAACATATCTGGGAGGTAGATTGATATGCTGAAACTGAAATTGAAAACAGAAATTAGGTGTAGACTTTTAATAAAACCGATATATCATATACATACGACATTACTAAAAAAACAACCACATACACACTGCCATCAAGTTAATTCTGAATCATAGTTACCCTGTATAGACTGTAAATCTCTACAGAAGCAGACAGACTCATCTTTCTCCCCCAGAGATGCTGGTGGGTTTGAATTGCCCACCTTGAGGTTAGCAACCCAATACCTAACCCACAGGGGCCACCATGTGTGAGTGATGCTGTTTAAGACATATGTAAGTCCTAATATTTACAAATATGCTAAAATACACAATTTCCACTGCAAAATTTAATCAATTTTAAGTAACCCCTTTAGAATCTTAACTAGTATGTCATAGACCATTCACATAGTTCTTGAAATCACCTCTGCTTTGAATTTCAGCAATCTTGTAAAGTTCTGTAGTAAAGTGAACTGGGTCTGCATTTTATGGGTGGCTGTGAAACATAAACTAAATGTACATTTAGAGAAGAAAATACAGTGAAAACTGTGAGACCGGACACTAAATGGGACTGCCTTGATTTTCCAGGCCTTCCCAGTTCTCTACTTTTGACAGGGTGTAGTCTTACCAGTTTGCTATCACTCTCTGTTAGTGAAAAATATTTGAGCCTGCCTTCTCTGGCAGGTTTCTACCTTACACGGGTTCCAGCTTTCATAGATCATATTGTAATTGGGCTGAGGAGCCAGAAGCAGTGGGACCATTTTAAGAAGAGAAGATAAGGAAAATATGAAGAATATTGTCAAGGACCAGAGGACAGAACCTTGGAGAATTAAGTCTTTCTAAGAGAACGTGAAGACTGGCTCTTGCTTTAATCTTTTGCTGCTTGCTACTTAAAAAAAAATGAAATAAAATTTTACCACAAAGCCAAGGAGAGAGGGGTTTCTATGCCAAAAGCAGTTCCTGTTTCCTTGCTGAATTGATGCTGTTGAAGTTGTCAGGTACCAATGTTTTACTAGATGCCTCAGGTGGTTGTCATTGCTGCTAATAAGTGCCATCGAGTCAGTTCTAACCCATACCGACCCTGTATAGGGTTTCCAAGGAATAGCTGGTGAGCTTGAACTGCCTGCCAGCTTTGTGTTTCAAACTGACTTTGCAGTCCAGTGCATTAACCCAAAATACCACACCAGGACTCCCAAAGAGCTTGGTAAAATTATTAAACTCAGTCGTAACTTAAAAAAAAAGAAGAACAGTTTTCAATATTTTTAGGGCCTTTAACTCTTTTCTGTCATTTATTAGCCAAATTCACAACCCCTTTTGCTATGCACACACTTGACACACTTGTCTTGATAATCCACGTAGGTCTGCAAGGGTTTCATCCATAGGCACTCAACAGTCAGTGTTTTGGAGCTCTCCTTCTATTGGTGTTAGGAGTCACTGAGTTGACTCCAGTTCATAGCGAGCCCTATGCACAACAGAACAAAACACTACCCAGTCCTGTGCCTCATCACAATTGCCATTATGTTTGATCCCTTTGGGGCAGTTCGAGTGTCAGTTCATCTCATTGGCAGTCTTCCTCTTTTTCAAGCATGATGTCCTTTTCCATGTGTGAATTGCTGCTGATAACATGTTCAAAGTACATGAGACACAGTCCCACCAGCCTCACTTCTAAGGATTATTCTGACTGTATTTGCTACAAGACAGATTTGTTTCTTCATTGGTGTGTAATGTATCAAATCTCTTCTTGAGAAAGTGGCTAAATTCAGGCGGGATATTCTCAAGGTTTTATTTTGGCTTTTGTGGACTTATTTAATTTTTTTTTTCAGTTTCAGGCTCAATCTGTATAGAGCAATTAATTGATTGTATGTTCCAGTCTATCCCTGGTCTATTCTGACTGATGATATTGAGCTTAACTCCTTTCTGTCAAGGTCCATTTACGTTGTTGAAAAACAGATATTTGCAATGAATGAAGTCATTGGTCTTGCAAAATTCTATCATGTGATCTCAGGCTCATTTTTATCACCTGGGTGATATTTTCCAACTTTTTGTTTCCAACTTTCACATTCTCATCACCAGTAATTATCAATGTATCATTGATCAATTTCAGATTAAAGAAGTTGACAGAATTCTTTAATTTCTTCATCCTTGTCTTTTGTGGTTGGTGTGTAAATTTGAATAATAGTTGCATTAGCTGGTCTTCTTTGAAGGCATATGGATCTTATCCTACCACAGGCAGCATTGTACTTCAAGATAGCTCTTGAAATGTTCTTTTTGATGATGAATGTGATACCATTCCCCTACAATTTATCATTCCTGCCATGGTAAACCACATGACTGTCCAATTAAAAATCACCAACACTTGGCCATTTTATCTCACCAATACCTAGGATATCGATCTTTATGCATTCTATTTCATTTTTTATTACTTCCACTTCTCTTAGATTCATACATCATACATTCCAGATTCCAATTATTAATGGATGTTTACAGCAGTTTCTTCTCATTTTGACTTGTAACACCATCATAAAATGATGGTCTCGTAAGCTTTCCTTGACCCACATCATCAAAGTCAACTGTACTTTGAGGAGCTAGCTCTTCCCCAACTGTATTTTGAGTGAAAGGAGTCATAGTGATGCTGTAGGATAAGCACTGGAATGCTAACTGCAAGGTTGGCAGATCAAACCTACCAGCTACTCCATGGGAGAACGATGAGACTTTCTGTTTCTGTGAAGATTTACAGTTGATATGAATTGGAATAGATTGATTGATAGTGCATTTCGGTTTCAGGTTTTCCAAGCATCTTCCTGAACTTTATCAGACAATGTCATATTGCTATCCATAAGATTTTCATTGATGAATCCCTCAAAAGTAGACCACTTCTAGGGAGGGAGAGGGACTGTGTGTTGATGGCCAGGCGGCAGGCTTGCAGAGTGTGCCCTTTGGTTGTTTGAATGGTTATATATTCCTGAGTGCTTCGGTGTACATACAAAAAAAAAAAAGAAAGAAAGAAAGAAAGAAACCAGAAAAACTACAACAGAGGGAATGAAAGCAAATGCTGTTGAAGGGATTGTAATCATTGCAATGAAACGAAATACGGTGGGATGAATATAAAGCTGATGTTCTACCATGTAAACTATCACTCAATTCACAATATAAACTTTTTAAAAAAAAGTAGACCACTTCTTCCTATACGGTTCTTAGTGTGGAAGTTCCATTGAAACCTGTCCAACATGGTGACCCTGCTAATATTTGAAACAACAGTGACATAGCTTCCAGCATCACAGCCACACACAAGCCACCACAGTACAGCAAACTAATAGACATGTGGGACTGCCTATAATAAACATCATTAATGTTCATTACACAGACAGCAAAGTGATAGTCCCACTTCAGATGTGCATTGAATCTGCATATAAACTTCTAGTCATTTTATTACAGAAAATTTTTCTAAAGAAAAATGTTTGGATATTTTTCTTTTTATCTTCATGGCTTGAGTATATAATTTTAAACATGTTGTCAGAAAGAGTCACTGTCTAGCCTAGAATTTCCTACTGTTAAAGCGTGTTGCTCTGTGGGCAGAAAACTTGATCTTTGCTCTAATCTGGCAATTGTCTTAACCCCTCAAAGCCTCACTTTTTTTTCCGATAAAGCAAGGATAATTATGCTTGACACAATAAGGTTAAATATTGGTCATTTTTATTATGACTGAAGAGATCTATTCGGCCCCCAGGCTTTGAAACCATTTATCTTTCCTTTGAGATAAAATCTTGTTTTAAAATTTAGTATCTTCTACATCTTTTACCGGAGTCCTGGTGTGGTGCTGCAGAATAACTCTACTAGATCACAAGGTCGGTTTGAACTGGAAGGTCGGTGGTTCAAATTCACCAGCCACGCCTCGGAAACCCTATGCAGGCTTGCTATGAGTCAGAACGGACTCAACAGCACTTAACAACAATACCTTTTACCGTGCAAAGTCAGTTTGAACTGCAAGGTTGGCAGTTCAAGTTCTCCAGCTGCTCCTTAGAAATGCTATAAAGGGTCCCTATGAGTCAAAACCAGTGCAATGGCATTTAACAACAACAAATCATCTCAAAAATTGCTTTGGAAATTTCTTTAAAATTAATAATAAAATGAATGCATGGGCAATTCTAATTTAATGAGAAGGTTTAATTCATTGAATGATTCATTTAATTTATCTAACTTTGATAAGTCAGCAGTTTGAAACTCCCAGCTGTTCCGTGGGAGAAAGATGAGGCTTTCTCTTCCTATACAGGGTTGCTATGAGTGGGAGATGACTCCACAGCACACCACCACTACCACCAATGTAGTCATGATGACTCCTGGCATGGTGCTGTAGGATCCGCAGTGAACTGTGAACCACAGGTTGGCAGTTCAAACCCACCAGGTGCTCCATGAAAACAGGTTTCTTATGAGTTGGAATGGACTAAACGGCACTTAACAACAATAAACAGTGTGGTGGTGGGGTACCATTGAGTCGGTTCCGACTCGTAGCAACCCTGCACA
>NW_006408570.1:6459848-6460766 GCF_000296735.1 Chrysochloris asiatica | reverse complement strand
AGTATGTTTTTCCTTTTTGGTTTTCTGACACCACATCAATAGCACAGATAAAATTGCTCTTTGTAATTAAATAGGGAAATGACTCTTCCCAGAGAGACTCCATGTCAAACACTCCTTATAGTGGCCTTGAATATCAGGGCTGAGATCTCAAAGTCATACATACTAGGTCTCAGCTACAGTGAACTAAGAAATAGGCAAGGATTTTTTTTATCTTTATTGGAGAATAGATTAAATAATGTCTGCTCAATAAATTTAGTAGATTAGTTAAGGGCTTTGATGATTTCAGATATTTCAGGGAATGATGTTTGTTTAAGTGGAGGGTCTGTGAGGAAGATGGAGACCCCCAACACGATGGATGTGCTCAGTGGCAACAGCGATGGGGTCAAGTGAAGGAATCCTTGTGAGGTTGACACAGGACCAGGCAGTGTTTCATTCTGTTATGTGTAGGATTCCTATGAGTCAGAACCAACTTGACAGCACCTAACAAGATCCAATGCTTGTTGAAACTATTTTTTTTTTCAATCACAATTCAAAGTTGAGGCAAAACTAGACACAATACCATCTGATCTCTCTCATATATATGACACCTGATTTTCCTCTATATTAATCTATGAAGTCCCATGCCCACATGTAAGGTGGTTTTTCTAATAAATATTTCCCATTTTCCTTATAAAAGACTAAAACATGAGAGAGGTTTGAATATCTATTTTAAATATCTACCTTCTAGGGATAGAAAGAGCTCTGGTAGCATAGTGGTTATGAGTCGGGCAGCTGACATCAAGATCAGCAGTTTGAAACTACCAGCCGTTCCATGGGAGAAAGATGAGGCTTTCTGCTCCTGTAAAGATTTATAGCCTTGGAAACCCTATACAGGGTCACTATGAGTCAGAACATATATTTTTCACTTGTTTTGGTTCT
>NW_006408570.1:6450097-6456232 GCF_000296735.1 Chrysochloris asiatica | reverse complement strand
ATATATTTCTGTTGCATAATTTTGCTACACATATATTTTAAAGTATGGTATAGAAGACAAATTAGGAATTTAAAATTGTTTTCCAATTTCACATTTTGCTTTCAAAAATTTACTCAACTCTTCCCATAAGCAGCCTGAGGTTATCTCACAAAATGGTTTGCTACACATCTAACCCAGAAAATCTTATAAAATCATGCAAATCCAGAGGTTCAAACCTCCAGGTCCATTTTAAGAACAGTCATGAGACTGCCCAGACCATCAAGGGTATGCATATCCGGAAAGCCACCAAGTATCTTAAAGATGTCACCTTGTAGAAGCAATGTGTAGCATTCCAATGTTACAATGGTGGCACTGGTAGGGGTGCCCGGGCCCTAGTGAGGTTGCACACAGGGTCAGTGGCCCAAAAAGAACACTGAATTTTTGCTGCACATGCTTAAAAATGCAGAAAGCAAGGCTGAACTTAAGGGTTTAGATTCGGCTTCTCTGGTCATTGAATACATCCAGGTCAACAAAGCCCCCAAGATTCACTGTCAAACTTACAGAACTCATGGTTGGATTAGCCCTTATGTGAGCTCCCCCTGCCACATTGAGATGATCCTACTGTAAAGGAGAAAACTGTTCCTAAACCAAAAGGGAAGGTTGCACAGAAGAAAAAGATATCTCAGAGAAACAGAAGAAGCAGAAACATACAGCTCTGGAGTAAATTAAGCTGCAAATAAAATGCAAATAAAAGTACAAAAGAAAAAAATGTACTCCAGTCCTTCACGTGAATCATCAGCATCAGTGTCTGTGTCATCTGTTGAGCCTCTCATGAGACATTTAGCACAATGTTAAAGCTCATCATTTTCTCTTCTAAGACATTTGCAACATCAGCCTTTCCCTGAAAAATTGTCCACAAGCAAAAATATACATTTGTGTTGATTTAGCTTTTAGTGTCTTCAATAGTCCTCATGTGTATATTTATAACTTTCCTAATGCAACCACTTATTTTACTGCTGTTTAAACTGATTTTTATAAGACTTTTTTTATGGTAACAGTCAATGGTTGTGATTGGTAAGTCATACCTCCTCCAGGAATAATTACAAAATATGGATCTATTTCTTGACCTCCTGTGTCATGTTATCAATACTGAAAATAGCTAACTGAAGTTATTGAGAGTAAGTTTACCCCAAGGAGTGCTTTGTTAGTTAGAAGAAACTAATGAGAGAGTACTCATAGCATGAGATATTTAAAAGCCATCAATTCAAGCTTGCCAGCCGCTCCTTGGAAACCCTATACAGGGTCACTGTAGGTCGGAACCAACTCGCCAGCACTTAACTACAGTAACAAGTTCTCTTTCAGGGACAAAGTAACTTCCTTTATCTGAAAGAAAACTTTGGAGAAAATCTTTGCTTTTTGTCAAGCCTGTACAACAGGGAATCATACTTGGTAAAGTGGAGGGTCAGTGAGAAAGAGGGAGACCCCCAGCGAGATGGATGCACACAGTGGCAGCAGCAATGGGCTCAAGTGTAGGAATAGCTGTGAGGCTGGTGCAACACAGGGCAGTGTTTCGTTCTGTTGTGTATAGATTCACTATGAGTCAGAACTAACACAACAACACCTAACAACAACAACACCTAACAACAGCAACATGAATCGGAACCAACTCCAAGACACTTAACAACAACAACAACAACAACAACATACAGCAGCTAGTCTCTGAAAGAGACCAACCTCTGTGACTTTGGGAGAATGAAGAGATGACATTTTATTTATTTTTTTTTTTTTTCAGTCCAATCACTAACTTGGGGAGTGGGGCTTCCCACATGGCAACACTGGAAAGGCTAGAGAAGTCCAGGTCAAGAAAGAAATCAGTCAATGGGAAGCAAATGTACTCTTATGTAATTAAGACATCACTTTACACAGCCACAAATGAGACTTTGGTCAGTGTATAGCCATGGTCCTCTCCCTGGCTGCTGTTCTGACAGTTGGGATAAGATTCCATGGAGTATTTGTTTGAAGTGTTGCACATTCATCCATCATCAGAACTCCACTAGCTTTCTGAGAGCAGCTGACAGACCTCTGAGTAGGAATTATTTCAGAATAGGCCATGTATGGGGAAAATGCAGATGGTGGTAGTCATTCCAGAGATGGCATTAATGAGGATCTCAGATTGGAAACTAATTTTAGTTATCCTGCACATGCTCCCCACTGCCCCTCCTACCCCTGTCATGCTCCTCTGTATCTGTCCTTTCACAAAATAATTTGCTCTTGCATAGGCAGTATCTCGTAGCATTTATGGGCATCTTTATAATGCTCTTCCCGAAGTGCTTTGGAGGAACTTAGTATTGCCCTTTGGTATCCATGACTCATGACAACGACTCATCTCATTCCATTACCCAAAGAGCATTGATAGATATCAGGATTCTGAAATAGCTGTGGAGGCCGTTGCCAGCGTGCATTTTTCAAATCAAACTTATGAGGAGGTGGATTGTAGTGACGGAACTTTGGGAAAGAGTATTCATCACAAGATGAAGTCAAGTGGTTCACACATCGGTATTTTATCAGTTGGTGACTATTGTTAGAAAACTCTAAGGGATCCTCTGCAGCAGAATATCTCTGCCCAAAACATACCCAAATTATGGATGCTACAGAATTCTGACAGGAGCATATTAGTCAACACAAGACCCATTCATAGTAAATAGGTGTTTTTTAACTGATATTTTATATTGCTATCTGATTATTATAATGTATCTCCTAATTAATTTACAGCTAGCAACTGGAACTCTTCGAAGTCTATTGGAAAAAATCTTAATGTGAAAATATGATTCCTGTCCAACATTGAAGATTCTTGATTAAGAGATGACTGATTTAAAGGGAATTGAGTGGAGATAGGGCCCAATAGAAAATGTTATAGCCTGTGGGGAATTGTTCTATACCCTCTGGATTATGAAAGAAGGACACGGAAAGGATTACATGCTTTAGCTTTCTGGCTCTTTAGATCAGCTGTACTGGGTCCTATAGGGTCACCATGAGTCATCAGAATAGAGTCATTGGCGATGGTGGGGTTGTCTCTTGCTTGTATATCCTTCTAATGTTTACTAAGCACTCATTAGATGCTAGACATTTGGCTAAGAACATCCTTTACCTTCTCACTAACTCCTTTAGAGTTTTATTTTATACAACAGCTAAAAGTAGACTTTTGTGTCCTCAAAAGTATCCACCACTTACTGAACAAGGGAATTAATTACTGATACTCTCTGAGACTGGATGCTCATTTGTTAAAAGAGATTATATTATCTACCTTATAGAATTGTTGTGAGGTTACATTAGATAAAGCATGTAAAAGGCTTTAAGCCCAAACCTGGACAATAGTAAGCATACACTATCTTTAGTTATTGTACATTTTTTATTTTCTTATTAAAGTGAAACATTGAAATTGCTGTTTTTATGTCAGAATGTAGAACACTGGTAAACTTCATAAGGTTAAACTTCAAAATATGCTTTGATTTCTAAATTGGTTTATAGTTGTTGCCACCAAAATTAAGAAGATTTACCTAATTCACTGTGTAAATAAGAAAAGATAGCTGGTATTCAAACAGATCTAGACCTATAAATTGTGAGTTTATTTAAGTCAGGATTGGTGTCTTAGATTTCTTTGTATAATTGAGCACCTAACTCAAAGTTGCCCTTGTAGGAGATGATTAATAAATTTTGTAATAATAAGGTCATAAAACATATCTCAATTTTTATAATATAATTATGACTTGAGTTGTCTATGTTGAGTTTGGGAAATAGATTTATAATATCCATCTGATTTCAACCCTGTGTTGCTTGCTGATAAGCAAGACTGTGCAAACCATAGCATGGGAATGGGTATTAAGGGCAAGAGCTTCAGGCATATCTCTGCCCCTTTCATAAAATAAAAAGAGACCTCATGTCAGGAATAAAAGGAGCAAGATGTTACAAGAGGCATCACCCCAGCCAGAAAAGAACACCATGAGTAGTCAAAGGAAGCTTGAGGTCTCCAAAAGGAGACTTAAGCCCAAAGGAGATAGTTGAGTAAATATTTGGATATATGGTCAATGGATAGAGAGAGTTATACTGAAAAATTCAACTCAGTTTTTAGGTGAGTTATAATGAAAAGCAAAATTGACAAGTATAAATGTGAAGCTAAAACTTAAATTAGATTTGCGTGAAAAAAAACCTTCAACTTATTAAAATTATAATTTTCCTCATTTCCTTTTGAGAGCTCCTAGAAATTATTCTCAAACTGTACTTCCTGGAACCCAGTGATGGCATGTTGTTGTTGTTAAGTGTCGTCAAGTCAATTCCGATCCATAGTGACCCTGTATAGGGTTTCTGAGACGTGACTGGTGAACTTGAACCACCGACCTTGCAGTTCAAATGACTTTGCAGTCTGGCACATTAACCCACAGTGCCACACCAGGACTCCAATGATGGCATTGTTGTTGTCAAGCGCCGTTGAGTCGATTCTGACCTATAGTGACCCTGTGTAGGGTTTCCGAGGAGTGACTGGTGAGCTTGAACTGCCAACCTTACAGTTCAAACAGCTTTGCAGTCTGGCACATTAACTCACAGTGCCATATAGAGCATCTTAAATGTCAGTACTGCAAGAGGTGAGTTCAATGAGAAACAACAATAGAAGTAGGGTCTCTAGATCCCTACTTCCTGCTTTAAGCAGAATATTCCATCTTTTATAAGTTTTCCATATTTGAATTTGACCTAAAATTACACTTTTACAGAAATATATTTATACTTTAAAAATTTTTAAATAATCTGTAGTATAGCTAATTATTTAATATATCTCTTCTAACCTTAATGTTATTATTGTTAAATCCTGTGAAGTTGGTTCCTACTCAGAGAAACTCTCACAGGGTTTCCAAGGAGCAACTAGTGGGTTTGAACTGATAAGAATATTGTTTATTTGTCCACTGGTGAGGATTTTTGTTTTCTTTATATAGAGATGCAATCCACAATGAAGGCTGTAGTCTTTGATTTTCATCTGTAAGTGTTTTAAGTCTTCACTTTCAGTAAGCAAGGTTGTATCATCTGCACATCACAGGTTGTTAATGAGTCTTCCTCCAATCCTGATGCCACATTTTTCTTCATAAAACCCAGCTTCTCAGATTATTTTCTCAGCATACAGGTTGAATAAGTATGGTGAAAGAATACAACCTTGTTACATATCTTTCTTAATTTTAAACCATTCAGCGTTCCCATTTTTTGTTCGAACAACTGCCTCTTGGTTGAGGAATACTCTTCAGAGTATTCCTGAATACTTAATTGTGCTCACAGGTTACTCGTGAGCACAATTAAGTATTCAGGAATACTCATACTTTGCAATATTGTCCATAGCTTGTCATAATCCACACAATCAAAACCTTTTGCATAGTTAATAAAGCACAGATAAACATCTTTCTGGTATTCTCTGCTTTTAGCCAAGATCCATCAGACATCAGCAATGATATCCCTCATTCTTGTCTTCTTCTGAATCCAACTTGAACCTCTGGAAGTTCTCTGTCAATGTATGGTTGCAGCAGTTTCTGTATTACCTTTCATAAATTTTACTTACATGGGTTATCAAAGATATTGTCCAATGTTGTCTGCATTTCATTGGGTCACCTCTCTTTGGAATGGGCACAAATACGGATCTCTTCCAATCGGTTGGCCAGATAGTTGTCGTTTAAATTTCTTGGCAGAGATGAGTGACTGCCTCCAGTGCTGCCTCATTTTGTTGAAAGATTTAAATTTGTATTCCATCAATTCCCGGTGCCTTATTCTTTACCAATTCCTTCAGTGTACCTTGGACTTCCTCCTTCAGTATTATTGACTCTTGATCATATGACCATTTCCTTTTGGTACAGTGACTCTGTATTCCTTCCATCTTCTTTTGATGCTTTCTGCATCATTCAATAATTTGCCCAGAGAATCCTTCAATACCAAAAGTCAAAGTTAGAATTTTCTCTTCAGTTCCCCCAGCTTGAGAAATGCTGAGCATGTTATTCCCTTTTGGTTTTCTAGCTCCAGATCTTTGCACATTTTGTTATAATATTTGACTTTGTTTTCTTGAGTTGACCTTTGAAATTTTCTGTGCAGCTCTTGTATCTGCTCATTTCTTCCATTTACATGAGA
>NW_006408570.1:6430636-6431446 GCF_000296735.1 Chrysochloris asiatica | reverse complement strand
TTGTGGTTTCCTGTATATTTTAGAAATGAGTCCCTTGTGTGATGTGTCATTGCAAAAGATTTTTTTTCCATTCTGTAGGTTCCCTTTTCACTTTTCTTATTGCTTAACTCAGAGTAACTTTCATAGGTGTTGTCTGCCTCCCTGGTATATGGCAGTTGGTATTGGTTCTTGCCTGCCTGGATGTTACTGTCTCTTCCTGGGTAATATAGGGTGAAAAAGAGCCCCCCAAAGGCAGAAGGGGGAGCATAAAACACCAAAACAGCAACAGGAAAAAAAAAAAACAAAAAAAAAATAACAATGGCAACAAAAATAACTAGACTTGATACTGTCTTCTTTACTTCCAGCAAACAAGGTTGTGTCATCTGCTTACCACAGATTGTTAATGAGCCTTCCTCCAATCCAGATGCTTTATTCTTCTTCATATAGTCCAACCTTTCAGATTATTTGCTCAGTATACAGTTTAAATAAGTACAGTGAAAAAGATACAACCTGTACGCACACCTTTCCTGACTTTAAACCCTCACTATCCCTTCTTTAAACTCACCAGTTACTCCGTGGAAACCCTATATGGGTTTTCTATACATCAGAACCAACTAGACAGCACTTAACAACAACAAAATGCCCTTTTTCTGGATTCCTGGGGTGGTGCTGTAGGGTAAGCATTGGACTATAACCCAAAAGGTCGGTGGTTGAGTGGTTCAAACCCACCAGCTGCTCCTCAGAAACCCTATACTGACTGGGTCACTATGAGTTGGAACCAACTCGATGACACTTAACAACAGCATCCCTTATTCTGTTCAGATGACTGCC
>NW_006408570.1:6424139-6429255 GCF_000296735.1 Chrysochloris asiatica | reverse complement strand
AACTTTACTTGCATGGGATATCAAAGAAATTGTCCGATGCTTTCCGTATTCCTTTGGTCTCCTCTCTTTGGGATGGGCACAAATATAGATCTCTTCCACTCAGTTGGCCAGTAAAACATCTAAATCTAAATCACATCCAAGTCACTTTGGGTTATAAATCAAACTCATCTTGATTTTTCAGACACAGTTCTGAAACTTTTGAAACACATATTTTATTGTTATTGAAAGCCATTTTCCTTTTCTGGTGCAGCCGGCTATGCTGATCTGAGAACTTAAATAGCTTGGGACTGAGGGTGGGAGAGAGTGGTCCATTTCACCATCACTTCCCTCTCTATCTTTCTGGGTTAGTTCCTGGGAAGGGGGAAATGCCCAATATGAGTGAGGCAGGTAACTCAAATGGAGTCTTCTAAGTTAATAGACCTGGGCAACAAAGATGCATACCAGGTATGGAAATAAGCCCTGGTGGCACAAAGATTTAAATACTCAGGTATTAACAAAATATTAACCCACCCCAGAGTTCCACAGGAGAAAGATCTGGAGATCTGGTAACATAAAAATTGTTGTTGTTGTTGCTAAGTGCTGTCAAGTCATTTCCAACTCAGCGAGGGGAAGCCTGTGAGCTTGAACCACCAACCTTGCAGTCAGCACATTAACCTGCAGTGCCACACCAGGAGCCCTAGGAAACCTTAAGAGACCATTCTACTATCATATAAGGTCACTGTGTGTCAGAAGCAACTCAACATCATCCAACAACAGCCACTAGGCACAGAATCAAACCAGACAGAGGTAAAGGAATTGTTTGAAATAGAAAGTTTGAAGTTCATAGAGAGCAGATCTAGGGTAATTCTTGATATTAAGAAAGTGGTAGTAGTGGTAGTGTGCTGTGGAGTTGGTTCTGACCCATAGCGACCCTGCATAGGGTTTCCGAGGCTGTAAATCTTTACGGGAGCAGAAAGTCTTATCTTTCTACCACGGAACAGCTGGTAGTTTCGAACTGCTGACCCTGAGGTTAGCAGCCCGATTCATAACCACTATACTACCAGAGTTCCTTATTAAGAGAGAGAGTAGTGGTCAAAACCTTGAACCCATTTCCTTCCCAGAGGCCATGGACTTGGCAGGGGAGATTAGAGGGTCAGTGTTTGGGAGGTACCACCAGTGGTTATTGAGAGGAGGCACAGAGTTTCTCCAAGTTGGAGTAGGCCTGTTAGATTCTAGAGTGTTTCTGAAGAGCTAGTAACTGTATCACTGGCAATTTAGGATGTCTTCAACCATATATTTGAAGTCATTTTTTTCTTTAGGGATCATTGAAGCACTTTGCCAAGGAATGGCATGGAGACTCAGTAGGGTGAGCAAAGCAAAGACACAAAAGTAAATATGATTTTTTTATTTCAAGGAGGTAAGGTGGAGTTGGATGAGCATGTAGCAAAAGCAGCACCCACTATCTTCCTACATGAGCAAGTTCTTCTCTCCTATGGTTAGCTCACCGAACCACCTCAGATCATTCTTGTCTTTCCAAGTTGTGTCTCTAGCCTTTCTGGATGACCAATGTATACCCTAGAAACAACTTTGAGAGTATCATGGGTGAGGAAACTAGAATTATATGATATAAATGTATGTTGTAATCTTAGGAAGAAAACAAATAACACTATTGTTTTCCACCACGCAACTGTAAGTTTGTCATAGTGCAGTGGCTTATGTGTTGCTGTGATTCTGGAAGCAATGCCACTGGTGTTTTAAATACCAGCAGACTCACCCATGGTGGACAGGTTTCAGTGGAGCTTCCAGATTGACACAGACTAGGAAGAAGAAGAGATAGACCATTTTGAAGAGTCAGTCACTGAAAACCTTATAAACAGTAGCAGAAGAGCTACCTCCTCAAAGTAGAGTTGACCTGAATGACATAGATAGAGTTAAGCTTTCAGGACCTTCATTTGCTGATGTGGCACAACTTAAAATGAGAAGAAACAGCTGCAAACATTCATTAATAATTGGAACATGAAATGCACAAATGTATGAATCAAGGAAAAATTGAAGTTGTCAAAGATGAGACGGAATACATAAAGATCAATATCCTTGGCATCAGTGAGCTGAAATTGGCTGGTATTGGCTATTTTTAATCAGACAATCATATGGTTTACTATATTGGGAATGACAAATTAAAGAAGAATTGTGTCATAAAAAACAAAACAAAACAAAAAACATTTCAAGCTCCATCTTGAAGTACAGTGCTGTCTGTGATAAGGTTATATCCATACACCTACAACAAAGTTGAGTTCATACCACTATTTATTCCAATTTATACACCAACCACTAAAGGCAGTGATGATGAAATAGAATAATTCTAGTAACTTCTTCAGTCTAGAATTGATCTAACATGTAATCAAGATGCATTAATAATTACTGCTGATTAGAATGCAAAAGTTGGAAACAAAAAAGGACGAATCAGTATTGGGAAAATATGGTGTTGGTAGAAATGATGTTGGAGATCACAAGATAGAATTTTGTAAAAGCTAATGATATTTTTCTTTGCAAATATCTTTTTTCAACTACATAAGAGGAACTATGCACATGGACCTCACCAGATGGAATACATACGAATCATGTTGACTACATCTGTGGGGAAGAGATAATGGAGAAGTTCAATATTATCAGTCAAAACAGGTCAGGGGCAGACTATGGAACAGCCATCAATTGCTCATATGCAAGTTCAGGATGACTTTGAAAAACTTAAAACAACTCTACAAGATCCAAAATACAGCCTTGAGTATATTCCACCTGAAGTTAAAAAGCATCTCAAGAAGCAATTTGATGCTTTAGACACTACTGACTAAATACCAAAAGTTGTGGGATGACATCAAGGACATCATACACGAAGAAGGCAAAAGTTCATTAAAAAGACAAGAAAAAAAGAAAAGACAAAAGTGAATGTCAGAAGAGATTCCAAAATGTATACTTGAGAGTAGAGAAGTTAAAGCAACTGGAAGAAATTATGAAGTAAAAGAGCTGTTCAGTTCAGAAAATTTCAAAGGGAAGCTAGACAAGACAGAGCCATATATTATAATGAAATGTGCAAAGACCTATAGTTAGATAACTAGAAGAGAAGAGCATGCTCAGCATTTCTCGAGCTGAAAAACTGTAGAAAACAAATTCAAGCCTCAACTTACAATATTAAAGGATTCTATGGGATTATTTTGAAGATTCTATTTGAGTTAGACATCAGAAAGATGTATATTTGTGCTTTATTGACTATGCAAATGCTTCCCACTGAGTGGATCATGATAAACTATGTATACCAATGCTAAGAATAGGTATTACAAAACACTTAATTGTGCTCCTGTGGAATCTGTACATAGACCAAGAGGCAGTTAGTAGAATAGAACAAGGGGATACTGAATGGTTTAAAATCAGGAAAGGTGTGTGTCAGGGTTATATCCTTCCATCATACTAATTCAATCTGTATGTTGAGCAAATAATCTGAGAAGCTGGATTATATGAAGAAGAACATGGCATCAGGGTTGGAGGAAGAGTCATTAATAAAAGATGATACAGTCTTGCTTGCTGGACGTGAAGAGGACTTAAAATACTTACTGATTAAGATCAAAGACTACAGTCTTCAGAATGGACTGCATCTCAGTGTACAGAAAACAAAAATCCCCAGAAATGGACCAATAAATAACATCACAAAAAATGGGGAAAAAATTTAAATTGTCAAAGACTGGGAAGCAACAGTCAAGCAGTCAAATGACTTATTACATTAGGCAAATCTGTTGCAAAAGACTCTTCAAAGTGTTTAAGCAAAGAGGTCACCTGACCCAAGCCATGGTATTTTCAATTGCCTCATAAGCGTGTGAAAGTTGGACAATGAATACAGAAGACAAAAGAAGAATTGATGCATTTGAATTATGTTGTTGGAGAAGAATATTGAAAGTACCATGGACTACCAGAAGAACAAACAAATGTATCTTGGAAGAAGCAACCAGAATGCTTCTTAGAAATGAGGATGGTGAGACTTGGGAGTCAGGTATAGAAATCAAAATATCATTTTTATCTATAATAAAACCTGAATTTATTTACATGTTTAGCTATAATGGACTTATAAAATTTATTCCTATGTTAGAAAAACTTACCAACCTACTCACTGATACTGGTGGACATCTCTGGGCCTACTCCAGGTACATTTTAGTCATCAAAGTAATATCTTTGCTTTTTAAAACTAAAGAAGTCTTTTGCAGCACATTCACCTAATGCAATATATCTTTTGATTTCTTGACTGATGCTTCCTTGTTGTTGATGGTGGATCTAAGCAGAATAAAGTGACTGACAACTTCATTCTTTTCTCCAGATAAACTCTTTGATCTGTTGTTTTTGTTTTAGAAGCACAGTTCCTGTAGATCTGCTTCTTGGAGGCAGGAGATAAAGCTCCTCCATGCTCCTCCATATCCATACATTGTATTCAGGTTCTGTGGGTGTAAGAGGAAAGAATTCAAAGTCCCAGTGTATAGCTGTGGGTTACTGCACCAGACTGCAAAGTCATTTTAACTGCAAGATCAGTGGTTCAGTGTCACCAGCTTCTCCTCAAAAACCCTATACAGGGTTGTTATGGGTTGGAACTGACTCAAAGGCACTTAACAGTAACAATGCACAAAAGACCAAACCGGAGCTTTGGCTTTCAGGTATGTACGTGTGAAATGAGTGCCTGGTGAAGAACACTTCCCTGCTCTCAGCTTTCACAATGAAGGCCAGAGCACTGCTGACATATGACTCTTCTGAGCACCACAGCCTCCTTTCCCCCTTCCACAGGCCTCCCAGAGTTACGGTCACTCTTCCTAAGGAACTGACCCAATTTACCTTAGAAGGTGTAGCTGAGGCTTCACATTTCTCTTCATAAGGCTATTCTTGTTGTTGTAAGTACCGTTGAGTCAATTCCTACCCATAGGGATCCTGTATAGGGTTTCTGAGGAGTGGCTTGTGAGCTTGAACCACCAACCTTGTGGTTCAAACTGACTTTGTAGTTTAGTGCATTAAGAAAGAGCAGGTGCTGAGGGACTATCTAGAGTCACATTTCTACAGTGACTCAGGAAGAGCCATCTCTGAAAGGTCAAAGGAGTAGAATAGA
>NW_006408570.1:6390705-6392367 GCF_000296735.1 Chrysochloris asiatica | reverse complement strand
CTGACTGATTGGAAGAGTTCCATATTTGTGCCCATTCCAAAGAAAGATGACCCAAGGGAATGCAGAAATCATCGGACAATCTCTTTGATACCTCATGCGAGTAAAGTTTTGCTGAAGATAATACAGAAATGGCTACAATCATACATTGACAGAGAACTTCCAGAGGTTCAAGCCGGATTCAGAAGAAGCCGTAGAATGAGGGCTTTCATTGCTGATGTCCGGTGGATTTTGGGTGAAAGCAGAGAATATCAGAAAGATGTTTACCTATGCTGTATTGACTACACAAAGGCTTTTGATTGTGTGGATCATGACAAGTTATGGACAACATTGTGAAGTATGAGTATTCCAGAACACTTAATTGTTCTCATGAGGAATCTGTACCTGAACCAAGAGGCAGTTGTTCAAACAGAACACGAGAACACGGAATGGTTTAAAATTAAGAAAAGTGTGTGACAGGTTGTATTCTTTCATCATACTTATTCAACCTGTATGCTGAACAGAGCATGGGAACACTGAATGTTTTAAATTTGGGAAAGGTGTGCGACAAGGTTGTGTTCTTTCACCATACTTATTCAACTTGTATGCTGAGCAAATAGTACGAGATGCTGGGTTCTATGAAGAAAACCGTGGCATCAGGATTGGAGGAAAACTGATTAATAACCTGCAATATGCAGATGATACAACCTTGCTTGCTGAAAATGAAGAGGACTTAAAACATTTACTGATGAAGATCAAAGAGCACAGCCTTTGGTTTGGATTACATCACAATGTAAAGAAAACAAAAATCCTCACCACTGGACCAATAAACAACATTCTTATCAATGGAGAAAAGATTGAAAGTGTCAAAGATATCATACTTCTTGGATCAACTATCAACACTCAGGGAAGCAGCAGTCAAAAGATCAAAGGACGTACTGCATTTTGCAAATCTGTTGCACAAGACCTTTTTAAAGTGTTGAAGAGAAAAGATGTCAGCTTCAGGACTAAGGTGCACCTGACCCATGCCATGATATTTTCAATAACTTCATATGCATGCGAAAGCTGAACAGTGAATAAGGAAGACTGTAGAAGAATACCTTTGAGTTATGGTGTTGGAGGAGAATATTGAAAGTGCCTTGGGTTGCCAAAAGAACCAGTAGATCCGTTTTGGAAGAAGTACAGCCAAAGTGCTCCTTAGCAGCTAAGATAACCAAACTTCGTCTCTCATACTTTGGACATATTGTCAGGAGGGAGCAGTCCCTGGAGAAGGATATCATGTTTGGTAGGGTGGAGGGTCTGAGAAAAAGAGGAAGACCCCCCAACAAGATGGATTGACCAAGTAGCAGCATCGATGGACTTAAGCATGGCAACAGTAGTGAGACTGGCCCAGGATCAGACAATGTTTTGTTTTGCTGTGCATAATGTCGCTATGGGTCGGTACTGACTCGATGGCATCTAACAACAACACACACAACAATTCCATAAGCATGGTGTATTCTTCCACTTACAAAGGTATCTTTTGCTTTCTTGTTGCAGTATTTTGGGTAGCTATCGCAAATAGTATTATTGCCCTGATTTCCTATTTAGAATTTTTTTTTGCTCATGTAGAGGACTCTGATTAATTTTTGTACATTGTTTTTGGACTTTTACACATTTAATCATTCTATTAATTCCAGTAGTTTT
>NW_006408570.1:6386990-6390465 GCF_000296735.1 Chrysochloris asiatica | reverse complement strand
AAAGGAGATCAAAAGCAGACCTTGTATCAACAGATAATAAATAGATAGATTTTTTTTAATTATATGATAACTTTAAATCATAAAATCGAATGTACTTAAAAGGTACACCTATTTTACGTTATGTTTATTTAGAAACAAAAACCCTGTAGACTGCAAATTGTGCATGTTTACCATAACATGTTACCTGGGAAAGCCAATGAGTGAGATTTCCTGCAAATAATTATTGTAATGATACAAAACAAATATGTTCCAACTGACCTTGCAGTCCAGTGTTTATCCTACAGCACTACACCAGGACTCCACAGTAGAGCATACAGGGAACAAAGTTATGAAATAACCAAACACCTTGATGAAATTCGTCTTTGGTTCTAGGTGCTCAGGGCCAGTCTTGGGGGACACCAAGGTCATTTGTCATAACATAATACAGAAAGACAATGTTCTCCATCCTGCTGTGGTCAGTTGTTACTCTCTCCTCATATGAAGCAAAGAAGAGTTGATCATCTTTTGATGCTTTCTGCATCATTAAATATTTTGCCCATTTGTTGTTGTTGTTGTTGCTGTTAATTGCTGTGGAGCCTCATAGTGACCCTATATATAATTTCCAAAGAGTGGCTAGTGGATTTGAACTGCCAACCTTGTGGTTGAATCCTTCAATGTTGCAATTCGAGACTTGAATTTTTCTTCAGTTCTTTCAGCTTGAGAATTGCTGAATGTGTTGTTCCCTTTTGGTTTTCTAACTCCAGGTCTTTAACATTTGCTAATTATAATTTCATTATATTACTCTACTTTGTCTACTCAAACTGCCTTTTGAAATTATCTGCTCAGCTCTTTTATTTACTCAGTTCTTCCATTCACTTTAGCAGCTCTACTCTGGAAAGCAATTTACAGAGTCTCTTCTGAGGTTCATTTTGGTCTTTTCTTTTTTTTTTTTTTTTTTGATGGCCTGTTCCCTTCTACCTGTATGCTGTTCTTGATGTCATAACAGCTCTTCTCGTCTTCAGCTATTAATTAGTGTCTAATGCATCAAAATGTGTTCTTGAGATGATCTCTGAATTCAGGTGGGATAAATTCAAGATCAAATTATGGCTCTCACGGAGTTGTTTTAATTTCCTTTAACTTCAGCCTGAACTTATATATGAGCAATTTTTCGCTTTTCCACAGTTGACTCATGGCCTTGTTTTGCCTGATGATCTTGAGCTCTTACACCATCTCTTCCCACAGATGCTGTCAATTTTATTCCTGTGTATTCCATTTGGTGAGTTCCATGTGAAAATGTACCTTTTATAGTGTTTTAAAAAATTATTTGTAATGACAAAATTGTTGGTCTTGCAAAATTCTATCATGAGATCTCCAGCATAATTTCTATCACCAAAACCATATTTTCCAACTACTGATCCTTCCTTTCTGTTTCCAGCCTTTGCATTCCAATCACCAATAATTATCAATACATCTTGATTGCATGTTTGAACAACTTCAAAATAAATAAGATGGTAGAATTCTTCAATTTCATCATCGCTGTCTTTAATAAGTTTGAATAATAGTGGTATTAACTGGTCTTCCTTGTAGATGTATTATACTATCACAGACAGTGTTGTACTTCAAGATAGATCTTGAAATGTGCTTTTTGACAATGAATATTATGCTAGTCTTTAATTTGTCTTTCCTAGCATAGCAAACTATATGACTGGCAGATTCAAAATGACTAATACCAGTCCATTTCTGCTCATTAATGTGGCACTGTAGGATAAGTAAGGTGAGTTGGAACTGCAAGGTCGAAGGTTCAAACTCAGCAGCCACTCCTTGGAAACCCTATATGGGGTCTCTATGAGTCAGAACTGACTCAACGGCGCTTAACAACAAAAATGTCCAGGATATCTTTGTTTATGCATTCCATTTCATTTTTTATAACTTTCATTATCCTAGATTCATACTTTGTACATTCCATGTTGTGATTATTAATGGATGTTTGCAGCTGTTTCTCCTCATTTTGAGTTATTTCCCCAAAGCTTTACTCCATTCTTGTCATCTTGGTCAACTCTCCTTTGAAGAGGTGCCTCTTTCCCAGTTATATTTTTAATGCCTTTGAACCCTCAGGGCTCATCTTCTGGCATTTTATATCTGACAATATTCTGGTGCTCTTCATAATGTTTTCATTTTATGTCACTATATCTAGAAATATGCTGCTGCTATTATAAGGTTTTCAGTGGCTAAACAGTCACAAGTAGTCTGCCTCTCCTTCTTCTTAGTCTGTCTTTGCCTGAAACTTTCATTGAAACCTGTCCACCATAGGTGACCCTGTTTGTATTTAATAATACCGGTAGTATAGTTTCCCACATCACAGCAACACACGAGCCACCACAATACACAAGCTGACAGATGAGTAGTGGTGGAACAACCAACCACAGGAGATGAAAAAGACAGCATTTGCCCACAAAGAAAGCTCAAAAGGCAGGAGCAAGTACTAAAGAAGGATGAATGGAAAAAGTGAGCACAGGAGTAAGTGGGAAGAACATTGTTATATTGTGGAGATTGCAGTCTCTGTCACAAAACAGAACAACGTGTATGAATTGAATAGAAAACCAATTTGTTTTGTACACTTTAGGCCAAATCACAATTAAAAAGTTGAAAAAAACTTTGTTAGAAAACCACCAATCAGTATATGCTGGTTGCCTTGGAGAATAGACTGAGATTTGTGTGCTGGTCAAAAGGAATGTTGCTTTACCTTTCAGGCTTTCATTTGTTGCATAGGCTGCACTATTTGTAATTTATTAGAAACAGTTAAAGAGAAAAGTAATTAATGTGGCTTTTTTTTAAACGATGGCTTCAGCAATACCTTCTATCCCACCTTCTCTTGACAGTTTCTACTTGTCACCCCCCCTACACCTACCCCACATCAACTTTCAAACTCAGTGTCCAAAGACAGACCATCTGATGATATCCAAGTTTAAGCCCATAAGCCTATTTAACATTACTTGTGGTTGTGGATGTTGAGTGCCTTTGAGTTGGATTTGACCCTGTGTAGGGTTTCCAAGGAGATGCTGGTGAGCTTGAACTGCTGACCTTGTGTTTCAAGCTACTTTGCAGTCTAGCTCATTAACCCACAGAGCCACACATTGCTTGTTGTTGTTGTTAGGTGCCATCGAGTCGTTAGCTACTCTTAGCGAACCTGTGCACAACAGAATGAAACACTGCCCGGTTCTGGGCCAGCCTCACAATTGTTGCCGTGCTTGAGCCCATCGATGCTGCCATTTTGCCATTATATCTCACTGAGGGTCTTTCTCTTTTTCTCTGACCCTCCACTTTACCAAACATGATATCCTTCTCCAGTGATTGGTCCGTCCCTCCTGACAATATGTCCAAAGTATGAAAGACAAAATTTGGCCATCCTGGCCTCCAAGAAGCACTCTGGCTGCACTTCTTCCAACACAGATCTGTTGGTTCTTTTGGCAGCCCATGGCACTTTTAATGTTCTCCT
>NW_006408570.1:6378472-6386460 GCF_000296735.1 Chrysochloris asiatica | reverse complement strand
CTGTCACACACCTTTCCCAGTTTTAAACCATTCAGTGTTCCCATGTTCTCTTTGAATATAACTGCCTCTTAGTCCATGTACAGATTCCTCATGAGCACAGTTAAGGGTCCAGAGCACTCATATTTCACAATGTTGTCCATAGCTTGTCATTATCCACACAATCGAAAGCTTTTGCTTACTCAATAAATCACAGGTAAACATCTTTCTGGTATTCTCTGCCTTCAGCCAAGATCCATCGGACATCAGCAATGATATTCCTCATTCCATGTCCTATTCGGAATCCAGCTTGAACCTCTGTATGTTCTCTGTGAATGTATTCTTGCAGCTGTTTCTTTATTACCTTTAGTAAAATTTTACTCGCATGGGATATCAAAGATATTGTCCGGTGATTTTCACATTCCGTTGGGTCATCTCTCTTTGGAATGGGCACAAATAACTGATTTCTTCCAATCAGTTGGCCAGATAGTGGTCTTCCAAATTTTTGGCATAGATGAGTGAGTGCCTCCAGTGCCACTTCACTTTCTTGAAAGATTTCAATGTTTATTCCATCAATTCCTGGAGTCTTGTTCTTTGCCAATCCCTTCAATACACCTTGGACTTCTTCCTTCAGTAGCATTGGCTCTTGATCATATGCTACCTCTTGAAATGGTTGAACATTGACCAGTTCCTTTTGGTGCAGTGATTCTTTGTATTCCTTCCATCTTATTTTGATGCTTTCTGTGTCATTCATTAATTTGCTCAGAGAATCTTTCAGTAATGAAAGTCGAGGCTTGAATTTTTTCTTTAGCTCCCCCAACTTGAGAAATGCTGAGCATGTTCTTCCCTTTTGGTTTTCTGACCCCAGATCTTTACACATTTTGTGTGGTGCTATGGGTTAATGCACCAGACTGCAAAGTCGTTTGAACTTCAAGGTCAGCAGTTCAAGCTCACCAGCTGCTCCTTGGAAACCCTATATAGATTTGTTATGGGTCAGAACTAACTCAACGACACTTAACAACAACAAACTGTGAGAACATGAATTTCTGTTCATTAAAGCCACCCACTTGACACATTGATTAGAAGACAGTTATCTTACTTAATTCTTCTGCATAATAGTCGAATGAGGTAACTATTCATTTCTGCCCTAGTTATTGAGTGTTGCTATAACAGAGATACCACAAGTGGATTGCTTTAACTACAAAAATGTATCCTCTCACTCTTTAGGAGACTAGAGGTTTTAATTCAGGTCACTGGCTATGAGAAAAGGTCCTTGTCTTCTTTCAGCATCTGCAGACCCAGCATTCTCTGGAGCTTACCATGTATCATAGCATTAATGTTTTCCGGATCTAGAAGCTTCACAGGCCCAAAGGACGCATTCCATACCCAGTTCACCTTTCTTGGTGATGGTAGGTCCCCCACCCCTCCCCCTGCTACTCTGCTCACTTCTCTGTCTTATAAGGTAAAAGGTGTGGCAGGTCACCACCCTGGAAATCTCCCTGGCACCAAATCATGGTTACAATGTTATTAAGGGTATTACAGTCCACCCTTAACCCTCTTACTGGTTTATCACATCAGATTACATCATGGAGGATCATAACATAATGGACACATTGCATCATTACGTAACTGACAAATCACTGAATACCATGGCTCAGCCCAGCTTACACACATTTGCGGGGGAACAAGTATCCCATCCACGATTCTTTCCTAGAGCTACCATAACAAAGTACCACAAACTGGGCAGGCTTAATAAAAAAGAAATTTATTGTATCACAGTTCTGGAGGGTAGAAGTCCAAATCAGGGTTTTGGCCACATTGATTTTTGCTGAGGACTTTGAGGGAGAATTTGCCCCATACTTCTCTACCATCTTCTGGTACAGCCAACAGTCCTTGTCATTCTTTAGCTTGCAGCTCACTCTAATCTCTCCCTCCATGGAAATGTTGCATCAAATTATAATGAAGATGAGATATAATGTTATACCTGCTAAATTTCAAAAGAAAAAAGAAAAAAAAATTGCATGTATTAACTGTAAAATTTGCACACTCGTACATTATAAGTAGAAGTCCAAATTAATACAATACTTCAGCAAGCGATTTGGTAGATTGTATCACAAGTCATAATGTGTTTCAAATGTCTTAACTTAGATCTACTACTAAATAAGAGTTTATCTTACTGAAAGAATATGAAAGAAAACAATGTTTTCTCAAAAATAGGCTCATGGAAATATTATGCATATAATTAGAAGAAAAAGTATCTTTGCTCACCAGAATGTAGATAATTAATTGAAATTCATACTAAATGCCAGACACATTCATTCATAGGAACAAAAAAAGTATGTTAATAAATACATTCACGTGGGAAAATCCCCGGAAAAAATAATAGCTCTGTGAAGATTTGTTGTTTTTAGATGTCATGTAGCCAGTTCCAACTCACAGCAACCCTGTATAGGGTTTCCAAGAAGTAGCTGGTGGATTTGAACTTTCAACCTTAGGGTTAGTGTCTTGACTCATAACCTACTATGCCACCAGGGCTCCCTGTGAAGAGTAGAAGTGTAAATTTTGTTTCTGAGATACTTAGTAATATTGTGATGTTGTTTAACATTTTTATTTTTAAAGGACTAGACTGTTTTGGATGATGCTTACCTGCCACTCCATCTTTTTGTAGATCACAATTTCTGCTTTAAAGAGTCCAAGTCAGGAGTTCCCACCTTATAGGCTGGCATCTTACCTCTGAAGTAAGATGGTGGCAGATGATGAAGCACCCAGTGCTGTTCTTCGGCTCTGCTCCTGTACCCAGCAGTGGGAGGAGACTGGCCTGGAATGTCTAAGTGCTTCACCATGCGAGTCTGACATTCTTCATTATGGTGTCCTGTCTGCTGACGGCCAAAGACCTTGACAGTTGGTTATCTGCTGTGGAGTTTAAAGCCAAGTCTATAATTGAATGATTTAGTTATCTAGATTGAGGATTAACACCTCTATGGACTTGATGTCCAAAAGGGCTTAGAAATCCCCCCTTGATAAGCCTTCTCTGTATCAAGAAGCTACTCAGATTTCACCCACTTAACAATTTGAATGAAGTACCTATATTAACTGAAATTAGGTAGATCCAGTTCTGCCAAAGGACTCCTGGTGTGGCGCTGTGTCCGTTGTGGACTGTGAACCACAGATCAGCAGTTCAAACCCACCAACTGCTCCTCAGAAACCCTATACAGGGTTGCTGAGTTGAAACCTACTCAATGGCACTTAACAACAACAAAAAGATCTGCTCAGCTCCAAAAGACAAAATAGAGCCTGGGATGAGTCTGATTAGATGTTCACAGAACCCAGTTCACCTTTCATAGTCTCATCACCTGTAGGTATCAAGTTTCCATACTTCACTCTTTGTTGTTGTTGTTAAGTACCATGTAGTCAGTTCCAACTCATAGTGACCCTGTACAGGGTTTCCGAGGCTGCAAAACTTTTTGTGAGCAAAATGTCTCATCTTTCTCCCGCAGAAAAGCTGGTAGTTTCGAACTTCTGACCTTGCGGTTCACAGCCCAATTTGTAACCACTACGCTACCAGAGCTCCTTCACTCTTACCTTCCTCAAGTATATCTAAAACCCGCTAGTGGGTTCCCCTGCACAGTCAATAAAAGCAATCTCTACTCCAGCCTCCAAAGCCCCTAGGCCTTTCCAGACACATTTCACATTGCCTAACACTTTGTGCACTACCCTTGAGTCAAGCTTCTTTCAGTTCTTCAAGAGACAAACTTTTCTCCTTCAGAGTATTCCCCACTTGTTTGTACTTGCCCCAGCGTCTTCTAGGGACACTCTCTTCCCATGTAAAGAATAACCAGCTTCTCCTGGTTTGCTTGAGACTTTCCTTTTGGTGCTGAACATCCACGTCCTGGGAAACCCATCAGTCACAGGCAAAGCAGAACAACTTGGCACCCTACAGCCCCACTCCAGTGTACCCTTGCTTCCGGAATGTCTTCACAAGAAATCACTTCTCAGAGAGGTTGATCCTTCCCTTCCATCTACCCTCATATCCCCACATTCCCTCTCCCACATCTAAACACAGTCTTCATTGCTATTCTTTCTCATAACAATTTTTGTGTTTTTTCCCCCTTGAGAACTTCTTCATTTACTCATTCATTCACAAATATATATTGTGTATCTCCTAGATTCTATGCACTGTGTTATGGACTGGGAATCAATGCAGTAAACCAGAGAGAAAAGATCTCTATCTTCATAGAACTTGTATGCAAATGAAAGAAGCAGTCATAATTATGTGACAAGTATGCTAGAAAAAATAAATCATGAAAACAGGAGCTTCTGTTATTAAGAGTCTTTCCCAATACCCTTTCTCTGTTAGAGAAAGGGTTGATGATATTTAGGTTGATGAGTAATAATAAAGGTAGGAAAACTGATGTGAAATTATTTAATAAATAAATTCACAAGGGAAAATCCCAGGGAAAAAATAATAGCTCTGTGAAGAGTTGTTGTTCTTAGATGGCATCTAGCCCCTTCCAACTCACAGCAACCCTGTATAGGGTTTCCAAGAAGTAGCTGGTGGATTTGAACTTTCAACCTTAGGGTTAGCATCCTTAGGGTTAGCATCATAACCTACTATGCCACCAGGGTTCCCTGTGAAGAATAAAAATGTAAATTTTGTTTTGAGACACTTAATAATATCACAGTGCTGTTTAAAATGTGTCTATATTTGAAGGTGGAGTGCTGGTGGCTCTGTACAATAAGTACTGGACTACTTAACCACAAGGTCAGCAATTCAAAACCCACCAGCTTCTCTGCAGGAAAAAGATGAGACTTTCTGCTCTCTTAAAGATTTGCAGTCTCAGAAACTGTATATAGGGTCTCTATGAGTAGGAATTGACTTGACACCATCCAACAACACATTTGTGTATAGCAGCAAACGTTTTTTGATAGACTAATATTGGGTGGGTCGGACCCGACTCGATGGCACTCAACAACAACAACAACAATATTGGGTAGGAAAGAAAGAAAAGAGTCAAGATGACTCCAATGTCTTTGATCTGGGAGTAGAAAGATAGTGCTTCCATTCAGTGAGGTGGAAAACATGGTGGGAGAAACAGGTTTAGAGAGGATAGCTGGAGTTCAGTTTTGATCATGTTCATTTTTAGATAATTAGATATCATATAGACAGACATGTGAGTCTAGAGGTCAAGAAAGAGACTTGGACTGGAAACAAATCCAGGAGTTGTTGGAGGGTGGATTCTATTTAAAGCCTTGACTTTGCTTTATTTATGAGAGGTACTCAATGTAGACAGAAAAGAATAAAAGTTTCAGCTTCTAGGGCATGACCACATTGTGATTAAAAATTAAATGAAAGGGAGGGACAATAAACAGAATGAGGGGAACAAAGTCAGTCAACTATCTAATGAGGGCCCAGGGAGGGCTCAAATATGACAAGTGCTGCTGGTTTGTCAGGTAAGGTGAAGATTTAGTTTCATGAGTAGTGTCTAAGGTCTTAAAAGCTTGCAAGCAACTATCCAAGATACAACAATTTATCTCCATCCACATGGAGCAGCACAGGAAAGGGACCCAGGGGTCAGAAAAGGTACTAGACCACAGTTCTAATGCCTCAATGAACTAATGATTGTAAGAACTGAATACTGCTGATATTTTGCTCAAAGAATCAATAGGTGGATCCTGGTCAAAAGAGAAGAGATGTGGAACTGAATTTAAAATTTGTACAGAATCCAGACTTACTGGACTTATTGAGACTGGAGAAACCCTTGAATCTATTACTTTGAGAAAATCTACAAACCATGAACTGACATATCCCAGAAAGTCATCTTTTAACTAAACTACTATTTGGCCAAAGTACTAAAGAATGTCTGCCATGAACATAATGCTATTTAACAGAATTAGCTATAGTAGATCAATTTGCCAAGGATAACTCTAAAGCATAAATGAGAACACTAGAAGGTAACAAATTTACAACAGTGGTGGTGAAGCAATACGGATAAAGATAACAAGAAAGGTGATACAACATGAAAAATGTAGCAATGGTGAATTGTACACATAGAAATTGATAAATAGGTGTACAGGGTAGGTCAGAAAGTATTGCTATTGGATTCCAGTTTGTACATGTACAAATTTATTCCAAATAAACATGTCTAAACATATTTCTGAGATCAGTGAATGACTGCAGACTCATGTCTCGTAATACCCTGTCTTTGTCCCCTTGGGGTACTTTTAAAAAAAAGGTAAAAGCCAAAACAGTAGATTCTGAGTGGATTTGCTTGCTGTTGTTAATTGCCATTGAATTGGTTCCGACTCATTATATGGTTTCCAAGGAGTAGCTGGTGGGTTTGAACAGCTGACCTTGTGACTCACAGTCCAGTGCTGACCCTACAGCTCCACACCAAAAGTCTGAGTGGATTTCCTAGGCCAGTTCCCTTCAAGACAGAGAGGTCAGCTCAGAAGGTTATGGTGACTATTTGCGGGGGACTCCAAAGAGATAATCTCGATAGATTTTCTCAAAGAAAACAGGGTTTTTTTTATGAAGATATTTTAAGAAAGATGAAAATTGCATTGGTGAAAAAAAAGACAAAAACATTGCACCAAGAAAGTTTTTCCATCACAGTAATATACCTCCTCATTCTTCAAGGGTATTTTGTTGAGAAACCTTAACCCATCCACCCTACAGCTCTGCTCTTCTCCCTTCAGACTTCTTTTTGCTCCCCAAACTCAAAGAATCTTTAGAAGGAACACAATTTGAGTCCTTAGAAGATGCCCAAACTGCCATTTTGACATAGTGTAAATCAAAAAGAATATTGAAAGTGCCATGGGCTCCCAAAAGAACCAATAGATCCATTTTGGAAGAAGTGCAGACAGAGTGCTCCTTAGAGGCCAAGATAGCCAAAACTTCGTCTCTCATACTTTGGACATATTGTCAGGAAGGACCAGTTGCTGGAGAAGAATATCATGTTTGGTAAGGTGATGGGTCAGAGAAAAAGAGAAAGACCCCCAATGAGATGGATTGTCCAAGTGGCAGCATCAATGGACTGAAACGTGGCAAACGTAGTGAGGTTGGCCCAGTATCGGGCAATATTTCATTCTGCTGTGCATAGGGTCACGATGAGTCGGTACCAACTCAATGGCACCTAACAACAACAGCAAGTTAAAAAGTGCAGAATTCGTTGGAGGAAGGCTTAGAAAGATGGAAGCACTACCTTCTGATGTGTATAGAACTGGATGAAGGACATGCCAAGAAACAACATCTTCACATTTTGATATTTTTGTTTAAAAAGGTTTCTGTGATAGTGTAGCAATACTTTGTGACTTTTTGACTCTCCCATGTTCTGTTGTATATATTTTCACCAGATTTTTTAAAAAAACACTGAGGGTTGAGCATTTTGAAACTATAATGGTGGTGGTTATGTGCGAAGGAGTCCGTTCTGACTCATAGCGACCCTGTACAGAGTTTCCGAGCCTGTGAATCTTTATAGGAGCAGAAAGCTTCATCATTCTCCTGCGGAATAGCTGGTAGTTCGAACTGCTGTTCCTGAGGTTAGCAGCCCGATTCGTAACCACTATGCTACCAGAGCGCCTTTGAAACTATGTTGTTGTTATTGTTAAGTGCCATCGAGTCAGTTCCGACCTATAGCGACCTGTATAGGGTGTCCTAGGAGCAGCTAGTAAGCTTGAACCGCCAACCTTGCAGTTCATACAGCTTTGCAGTCAGACACATTAACCCAGAGCACCATATAAGGACTCCTTTGAAACTATGGCTATCACTAAATTTGTTGAGGACAATTTCAGTGTAGTGAATGGCAGTAAAGACTAATTGGATGAGGTCCAAGAGAGACTGGGAGGAAATCACACAGACCACACCTTCAAGAAGTTTTGTTGTTGCAGGATTGTGTATAAAGCAGTATTTAGCTCTGGTAGCATAGTGGTTACAAATCGGGCTGCGAACCTTAAGGTCAGCAGTTTGAAACTACCAGCTGTTCCGTGGGAGAAAGATGAGGCTTTCTGCTCCC
>NW_006408570.1:6327843-6355633 GCF_000296735.1 Chrysochloris asiatica | reverse complement strand
CTGTGTATTCCTTCCATCTTCTTTTGATGCTTTCTGCATCATTCAATAATTTGCCCAGAGAATCCTTCAATAATGAAAGTGGAGGCTTGAAGTTTTTTTTCAGTTCCTCCAGCTTGAGAAATGCTGAGCGTGTTCTTCCATTTTGGTTTTCTGACTCTAGATCTTTGCACATTTCATGATAATATTTGACTTTGTCTTCTTGCGCTGAACTTTGAAATTTTCTGTTCAGTTCTTGTACCTCCTCATTTCTTCCATTTGCTTTAGCATCTATATGCTGGAGAGCAAGTTTTAGTGTCTCTCTGACATCCAATTTGATCTTTTCCTTCTTTCTTGTCCTCTTAATAACTTTTTTGCTTTCTTCCTGTATGATGTTCTTGATGTCATCCCACAACTCTTCTGGTCTTTGGTCTTTAGTGTTTAATGTATCAAATCTGTTCGTGAGATGATCTCTAAATTCAGGTGGGATATATTCAAAGTCATATTTTGGGTCTCGTGGACTTGTTTTCATTTTCTTCATCTTCAGTTTGAATTTGCATATGAGCAATTGATGGTCTGTTCCACAATCTGCCTCTAGCCTTGTTTTGACTGATGATATGAAGCATTTCCTTCATCTCTCCACTGATATAGTCCATTTGATTTCTGTATATTCCATCTGGTGAGGTTCATGTGTATCATCGTCTCTTATGCTGTCTAAAGAAGGTATTTGAAATGAACAAATCATTGATTTTGTAGAATTTTATCATGTGACATCCAGCATCATTTCTATCACCAAGGCCGTATTTTCCAGCTCCTGATCCTTCCTCTTTGTTCCCAACCTTTGTATTCCAATCACCAGAAGATGATTGGAAGATGTAAAATAAGGATGAGGAAGTTTCTCCTTACAGCAGGTAATAAGTGAATTAAAAAGAAAATCCAAGGGGGTTTAGCAAACACCATGCAGGACCAAGAATCCGGGCAAGGGAGGCTTGCTCTTGCCAGAGGCAACAGGATGCAAGATAAAAGTCAAACAACTTAGTAGATGCCAGGCTTTCATTTACTTTTTTCTTCACACACCCCTCCCCCCCCACCCCACACCCCCCAACTATCCCTCCTCCATGCTGTGAAAGCAGACTTCAGGGACAAAACAAATTAATGATACAGGTTTTGTAAAGACTGCTGTTTCTCTTTGTTATACATACCATTCTGTTCAGATTTGAATTATCTTCTTCATTGTTATTATTATCAAAAAATTGATTCCACTATTTCCATATATGTGTGTATGATATGTGCTTATACTGTTGTTATTAGTGCCAACCAGTCAGTTCCAACTCATAGCCACCCTGTATAGGGTTTCCGAGGAGCAGCTAGTGGGCTTGAACTGCTGACCTTATGGTTCTCAGTCCAGTCCTGATCCTACAGCACCACACCGTCTAATGTACCATACATGTGTACCATACATTACTAGGAGTCTTGGTGTGGGACTGTAAGAAAAGCCCTGGGCTGCAATGTCAGTTTGAACCAGAAGGTTGGTAGTTCAAACCCACAAGCTGCTCCTAGGAAACCCTATACAGGGTGCCTATGAGTTGGAACTGACTTGATGGCATTTAATAACAGAAATATATTTAATATAGAAATATTTGTGGTGCTTTAGGATAAGCACTAAACCACAAGGTCAATTTGAACCGAAAGATCAACAGTTCAAACTCACCAGTTGATCCTCGGAAACTGTGGCTGTGAGTCAGAACTGACTTGACGGCATTTAGCAACAAATATATATACACACATATATGTATAGGGTTGCTATGAGTTGGAGTCTACATATAATATAGATAAATAGATAGATAGACAAGAGAGTAAATAAAAACATATTGCTATGAGGGTTCCACTTCATACATGTCCAGGTTTATTCCAAACAAAATGTGTTTAAACTTATCTCTGTGATCAGTGGATGCCTTCAGACAAATTCTCTCAGTGATACACTTGACTTAGTCTGCTTTCTTCTTGTTAAGTGCCATCAAGTAGGTTATGACTCATTGTGACCCTGTGCAGGGTTCCAGAGGAGCCACTGGTGAGTTTGAACCTCCGGCCTTGTGGTTCAAATTGACCTTAGGTCCAGTACTTATAATCCAGTGCCACACCAGGACTCCTTAGGGTAGGTTTTAAAAAAAAAAAAAAAAAAAACAGGTCCTATGCAAACAGTGGTTTCCAAGGAGATCTGCTAGGCCAGTTCAATTCAAGGCAGAAAGGTTATGGAGACTTTGGAGTTCCATAGTGTTGATCATGATACATTTTTTTCTTGACGAACACAAGATGATCACAGAGTCTTATTAGGAAGAAGTTTTAAGAAATTTGAAAAATGCCTTGGTGAGGAAAAGGCCAGGAAAGTTGTATAAAGTAATTTTGTTCCATTGCAATGATACACCTGCACACTCTTCAAGGGGAGCCTGGGCTGTCTTATGAGAATTTCATTGGGAAACCTTATCCCATCCACCTTGATCTTGCTCCTTCAAACTCCTGTTTATTGCTAAAATTCAAAGTAATACTTGAAACACTATTTGAGTCTGTCAAGGGTGCCCAAACTGATTTGCTATAAAGAGAAGAGCACAGAATTCTTCAGGGAAGGATTAGAGAAATGGAAACAATGCTTTCAGAAGTGTATGCACCTAGATGGAGGAGATGTTGGGAAACAATAGCTTCATATTTTGTTTAATAAAAGCTTCTGTGATTTTGTAACAATACTTTTTTACTTACCTTTGTAAATATGAGTATAGTTTTAAGTTAACAAGCTACAAAAAACAATGAATTGTTAGGGAAACTGTGTGGACTTTTACTCTTTGGAGTCCTAGACCTGAGTTCACGTCCTAACTACATGTTAACAGGTATGTCCTAGTTTTTCTTTATCTGCAAAATGGCTTAGCAATCCCTGTTCTACTTAACTCAAACAGTTGGTAAAAAAAAAAAAAAAAAAAAAAAAAATGAGGATATAGATCATAACTCAGAATGTGATTTGCAAATTTGGAAATTCTTTAAAACCAAAATATCAAATCCACTGCCACCAAGTCAATTCCAACTCATAGTGACCCAACATAGACCTCCAAATACAAGGCTGTATTTATTTGTCTGATCAGACTATTAAAGCGCTGACTTATCTCACTGGACTCTGAACTCTATAAGGTTAGAAAGAAATAGAAGCTGGGGCTGCAAAGGGCAATTGGGACTAAATCCTGGAAGGATTTTTCGGAGGAGTGAAGGGACAATACTGGAAGAGCTAGTGGGCTGGATTGAAAGATGCAGTTGAGAATGGAGGGCAAAAAGGAAGTGCATTCCAAACTTACCTTCAGTCAAAGCTTATGCCTAAGGACTTGAATATATTCATTATTCCTTCTCACACATGCAGAGGTAAAAGTTGATTTGAATATGTAGCTAAATTGCTACATAATAGCACACCTACATAGCAGTATTTTAACAACTATTCAAGCACTGTTATAAACAACAATAACCTAACCCCACAAATCCATTGTCTTCCAGTTGATTGTGACTCTTAGTGACCTTTGGTTGGTCTGCTTGGTTATGTGCCGTCTTAGAGGACAGAATAGTCCCACCCCACAGATTTTCCAAGAAGTGTTGGTGTGGCGTTGTAGGATAAGCAAGTTCTGTTTGAACCACAAGGTTGGCAGTTCACACTCGCCAGCCACTCCTCAGAAACCTTAGATAGGGTTGATATGAGTTGGAAACGACTCAATGGCACTTAACAACAACAACAACAAATAGGTCTTCCAAAGTTGTAATCTCTAAGGAAGCAAACTAGCACATCCTTCTCCTATGGAGCTGGTGGCTTTAAACCACAAACTGTTTTGTTTAACCCCTTTATCACCAGGGCCCTTTCACTCTTATAAATTTTGCTAAGTTGTTAAGTGCCGTCGAGTTGGTCCTGATGCATAGCAACCCTGAAGTGGCTGGTGGGTTTAAGCCACAGACCTTGCAGTTAGCAGTCCAATGCTTATCCTAAAATGCCACACCAGTACTCTCACTCTTATAATTGTTGTTGAAAGTGTGGTGGAGTCATTTCTTACTCATAGCAATCCTGTATAGGGTTCCCAAGAAGCAGCTGGTGGGTTTGAACTGCCAATCTTGAAGTTAGCAGTCCAGGATTTATCCTGCAATCTCCAATGAGACATTTTGTTCTAAGGAGTTCCTGGGTGGCACAAATGGTTAATGTGCTCAATTACTAAACAAAATGATGTTGGCTTGAAGCTACCCAAGGAGTCCTCAGGAGAAAAAGCAAGCAACCGCCTTCTGAAAAATCATGCAATGGAAACCCTATGGAGCGCAGTTGTACTCTGACACACATGGGTTGCCATGAGGTGTTGCAGTTGTGTTGTTGTCAAGTTACCTCAACATTTCATCAGTGCTCCCAGAGACCAAATAAATAAAGACTGTGATCCCAGAGCCTGGTCCTATAGGAGAGTATTTTAAGGGGCAAGCTGAGTGACCATCCTCCATACACCAACACCCCCAACATTCCAGATGAATGAGTCAGGTCTGGGAGTGACAAAGGTAGTCCAATCCAAGTAGTTCTGACTTCTTGATGTCTAATCTCCACATCTCTTTTCAGATTCCAAACTCCTTTTTTCTTTAGATTTGTATCTGAACTCCCCTTCTTGTTCACATTTTTCCATAAGTAAAAACTCATCTGGAACCACCTGCTGATTCTGCCTCTACACCCTTTAGTTTTGGTCCTTTCCTTCCTTGAAGCTGGACTTAAGGGTATAAGGGGCAACACTTAGCTGGCTGGGGCTCAAGTGGTCTCCATTTGCCTGCTGTAAGACTCCAATAAAACTAGTTGTTCAGCATCTTTATCGGAAAGACAGAGAGTGATACATGGCACATGAATAAACAGCATTCGTTCCTCAGGACCCTTGTTCTTTTCATCTACGCGTACAGTTTCAAGGTAACAAGGCCCTAGAAGAAGTGTGTTCGTGGGGAAAATGCATGGACTTTGAGTCTTTGGAATCTTTGATTCAAGTCATAACTCTGCACTAACATGTCCTGTTATTGTTGTTGTGAAGTGCTGTCAAGTCAGTTCCCACTCACAGGGACCCTGTCTAGGGTTTCCAAGGAGCAGCTGATGAGTTTGAACCACAGACCTTATGGTCCAAACTGACTTTGCAGCCCAATGCTTCATCCTACAGCACCACACCTGGACAGTTGTTGCTGTTGTTGAGTGCCGTTGAGTTGGTTCCGACTCATAGCAACTATTATAGGGTTTCTGAGGAGCCACTGGGGAATTTGAACTGCTGATCTTGCAGTTCAAACCAGCCTCGTGGTCCAGTGCATTATCCCACAGCGTCACACCAGAACTATGACCTAGTTATATCCTTAACCGTAAAATGGGTCAATAATCCCTGTTCAACCTAACTCATACAATTAACAATAAGGATCAAATGAATCATAACTCTAAAGAGGCTTTGCAAGTTTTAAAGTGATTTAGACATATGCATGATTATATATTCTCTCAGTGTTTTGAAGCTCACAATTCTTTCTGTTTTCTCTCCCAGTGATTTTGCCGGTTTTCATTGGAAGAGTCAGAATAAATTTTAAGATCTTTTCGAGCTTGCAGATTGAGTTGTTTTATAGAGCCTCTCACAAATGTCCTGCACTTCAAAAATGAAGGGTTTAAGTTTTATTTGGTCCCTCAATGCCACCACCTATTCGGAGTCCTGGTGTGGCCCTGTGAGGTAAGATACAAGGTCAGTCTGAACTGCAAGGTCAGTGGTTCAAGCTCATCAGCCACTCCTTGGAACCCCTATACAGGGTTGTCATAAGTCAGAATTGACTCGATGGCACTTAACAACAACAACAACATTCAGAGACAAATCTTGTTAGTTCCTAAATGTCATTCTTTAATTGCATTTAAATTATTTAGTAAAGATATACTAAGTTCGTGTTCTGTTCATGGAGTTTTTTAAATACTGACAGCAACAGAGATATGGGTATGGTGTTATCTGAGTCCCTAAAGACCATCTACTTAAAGTTCTCATTGGTAAGTTACACTAAGCACTGTGAGGACTGAGCTGTCTGCCTTTCTTCTTTGAGGATTCTAATCCTCAGTTTCATTCGTATGCGTCATCTCCTTCAGAAGAAATTTGTTTGGTCCTGTCCTCCTCAAGTTTAATCCAGGTTGTTGTGATATTACCAGTCCAAGTGTGAGAAAAGATAAGACAATAATAATAATAATTAATAATAATAATAATATGTACGAAAAGACCTAACTTGGTGCTTGGCTTGCCATATTGCATCAGTCGTTCCTGTTGTAGGTTGAACTGTGTCCCAGAATTGATATGTTGAAGTTCTCATTCTTGTCCCTGTGAATGTGACCTTGTTTGGAAAGAGTTTTTCTTTGAAGATGTTATCAGTTAATGAAGTCATAATGGAGCAAGGTGGCTTCTATTTCCTTCCTGGTGGTGTCTTAGAAAAGGAGAAAAGAAATCCGAAGACAGGGCCACACAGGAGAAGACAAGCATCACATGAAGATGTGTTTAAGTGAAGGTATCCCAAGAAATACACAGGGCAACCAGAAACTGAAAACAACAAGGATCTCCCCCGGAGTGGAGATAGAGCATTTGACTTGCAGAACTGTGAAGTCAAAATTCTATTCTTCAAAGTCACCCAGTTTGGGTTGTTTTATTACAGCAGCCGTTGGAAATTCAGACCATTTCCTTATCTCTCAGGGGCACTAAGACTAATCAATGGATCTTTTCTGGGGAAAAAAAACTGCTTAGAATGAAATCTGAAAAGAGACAAACTGTTGATTCAGTTCCCACCCATAGCGACCCTGTATAGGGTTTCCAAGGTGAGGTTGGAGAGTTTGAACTGCCGATTGATTCTGTGACTCAAACCGACTTTGCAGTCCAGTGCATTAACCTACAGCGCCACACCAGAACTCCCAAACTATATATGATGGTGGTGGTTATGTGTCGTGGAGTCAGTTCCGACCCATAGCAACCCTGAACAGGGTTTCCAAGGCTGTAAATCTTTACGGGAGCAGAAAGCCTCATCTTTCTCCCATGGAATAGCTGGTAGTTTCAAACTGCTGACCTTGCAGTTTGCAGCCCAATTCATAACCACTGTGCTACCAGAGATACATAGTGGGAGTAAAATGTCAAGGTAAGGAACCAGAGAAGTCAACAGAGGTGAACATTTAAAGAGGTGAAGTGAGGCCAGCTTAGTGGGTGGGCAGAAGGCAATCATGTGATTTCTGGATTGGATGAAGAGCTGGACCAGATTCTTTTTCAATCTTATTTTCTAGTTCCTCTCCTTCTCTTATGGCTTCAGAAAGCTTTTCTCAACCACCCCCACTGTTAGTCAAGAACTTTTCTGGAATTACAAAGTAGAAACAGTAAGGTCATTGTTTTGTGTGAAGACCATTGTGTAGGACCTACTGTTTTCAATCCTTACCTTAGTCATTAAGGTCAGCAGCATGCCAGCCCACAAAGACTTGTTCATTTGTCATGTTTGCCTTGGAACCAGTGGAGTGAGCAGGGGAAAGGGAAAATACTCAAAAGCAGTTAAAGAAAAGTGATAACTGTGATTACATAAACCTGTCCCCTTTCCTCCTGAGCAGTAACCGGATCACAGTTAACTGCCACAGCGTCCTTTATCACAACCATAGTTGAAAGGTCCAGGCCTATGTTAACCAAACTTAGAAAATAAATAGGACGTAAAAAATTCTATTACACATTCACTTCCATGGGTTCTGATAGAGGGACAACATGAAATGCCTTGTAAGTATATTTTCTAATTTTGAAATGTAGATGATTATGTTTTCAAAGCCAAAAGAGCCTGGGAGTAATTCTGGTTTTTCCCATAAACTCTTCACATTAAATCCAGATCGAATTTCCAAATATTAATTTGGTGCATAGCATGAAAGCCTAGCTAATAACTAATTCCTAAAATGGTCTTTTGTTTGGGTTTGGTTTTTTCACTTAGTAAAGGCATTCGTATTTTAGGATCCTCTCCTTTTAGATTCATCTTATTTACAAACTGCCAGTGAAGGAAAGCTTCAAATATATTTACTATATGGATCCATCTCTCAAAATACTTAAATAAAATCTCATTACCATCTGTATCTCAGCTATCGCCTTGATTAACCTACTGCATTATTATTATTATTTGTGAAGTAGCTCTTTTCTTTTTCTTTGAAGATGCATCTGACTTTTAATTATTGTCATAGCTTGTAGAACATTGCATGGGATGTGGTGGGGATGGAGGAGAAGGAGAGTTCTTGTTGAGTCTGGTTTATGTTGTGAGTGCCCTTGATCTGGCTCTGCCTTAAGAAGACTTGATGTAGGAGCAGGGGAAAGATTCACTGCCAGGCTTTCTTGCCTTAGTCTTTTCCAGCCATACTAATTCCTTTCCATTTGTTCTCTAATGCCTGAAATTCATTCAACAGACAAGGCAAGTCACTTCGAGAGGAGATAATAGAATATATAATTGTAAATATCTCAGGAAGTGGTGCCATTGAGTAAAATATATTTCAAAGTAAGACATAATGCAAGGTTTTTATTCCCAGGCACAGAGGAATAATCTAGAGGAAAGGCATGCAAGAGGAAATCAGGTGCCGGTGGGTTCCCAGTGGTGAGAGGTGAAGAAAAGGAAGGTTGAGACCCTGAATTATCACTTATTGATCTATTAGTCTACAGATGATATTTGGCCTAAGGATGGTCTGGCCCTGTGTGTAGATCAAGGGGTTGACGTTAATATGTATGTCAGTGGTTAGTAGGAGACGCAGATGTAAAGCAAAGTGTCACATTGGTAGAAAATAAAAGGTATCATTTTGAGCAAATGATAAAAATATACCTCCTGAGTATCCAGCGTACATATATCAACCACACTGAATGACAACTTCCTGACACACACTGGGGCCCCAGGACATGAGAGACTGTGAATTACAGATAATTTAAAGAAAATTCAGTAGGGGCCTGGGTTCATCTAAGAGCGCATAATTATTTGTTTACATTTCAGATGGTGTCTTCATATTTCACGATCTTCCTCCTAACTCCATGTATGGCACTGATGGTGAGTGGAGGTGGAGAGGGTTTAACCTTGTCTAATCCTCCTTTATCAGAAGTATTTCAAAGGTGATAATCAAAGGTAACCTCCCTCAAATTTCTCACAAGCACCGCAGAATCTTGCAACATAAGGGGGAAAGTAGAACTCTGGACTTTCAGGCTTTCTCACTGCTGCTTGGTTTTCTCCAGAACACCAGTGATAGCCATCTTCTGGATGGGTCTTTTGGAACCCAAACTATCCACGTCAATGCCTTACGAGGTATGGTCAGCATCCGGGACAACAATGTTCTGAGTGAATGGGATGGATCCATGAACTACAAGAATGTAAGATGTGAAATACATATATTACAAACCCAAAGAAAACCTTGTCTGGCCAAACATCTAGACGATGCTTTTCCAGAGAGAAAAGGGCACTTGTCTATATTTGCTTCCTTTAGATATAGGTTTTCAATGGAGAAATATTTCTTTAGGTAAGAGGCCAGCTTTCCTGTAATTTTAACGACTTCTTTTTGAGCAGAGATTGCAGGAGGAACTTCTGTGGTCTAAAAGCAGCCCACATCTCTTTCCATTCCTGTGGCATACATAGTCTTCACATGGCTACATATACCTCCAAAATAAGAAAGTTATTTAAGGAGTCTTCTAGTGTATAACTAATATGTGTTGTAGAAATTAGTTTATCTTGACCTCAGGTTTTAGTCAGTGTATTTCCAAAAAAGTAGATAAATTTATTTTCATTTTTAGAAATTTTACCTCAACTTGCTCATCTCCTCAGATAATGAAACTTGGCAGAAAGATGCAGGATCAGGAAGCTTGTATCCTTACCTTGGCTCAGTGACCACAGGACCCTCTCTTAACCTTTTTGTGCCTCAGTTTCCTCATATGCAAAATACCATCAATAAGTGTCTCTCCTACAGGATGCTAAGAATATTATATGAGACCAAAGTCCAAACTTTTCACCCTGATATACAATGCCTGTTGCTTGGAAGCCACTCAAGTCCCTTTCATAATATACTCTCTAACCACACTGGACACTTCAGGACAGACACCTCAAACACAGGGCTTTCTCTCTGCTCCCACCTGTACCTGCCCTTGCACTCTTCCCTGAGCGCCATCTCCCTTCCTCACTCTTTACCTAATAGGTCCCTGATTTCCTCAAGAAGAACTTTCTCCTACAGGACATGCAGTCTACTGATTTTCTACTTTCTTTTCAGCCCTGGAAACCTCTCTTCAAACAAAATGTTCCACAGAAATCTAGCATATAGAAGAAGTTAGAACAACTCTGGCTGGAGGACAGAAATGCTGCTGACGTGTCCTTGGGCTCAGCGAGACACCTTTGGAGAGCTGCTGCTCCAATCCAAAGCTGAGAGGACAAATGACCCAAAGGACAGACCCAGCATCTAATGGGAGGGGCAGATCCAGGATTAGAATCCAAGTCTAGAAGTCCTGACTCTTTCATAGTCCGAGAGCACTCTATAGATTGCAGGACATTTACACAAGCAGCAAAGATCTCCACCTCACATATTTATGACAACCCTGTGGGAGGGAATATTATTCCTGTTTTGCATATGAGGAACCAGGATCCCGGAGGTTGCTGAGGCTCAGGATAACGGGTTAACAGCGAAGCTGCAGGACAGAACCTTAATTTAAAGTCAGCACCACTGCTAATCCCTAGCCTCCACTCCCCCTTGCTTGTTAGTGAGGTGCAGAGTCCTGGGAGATTCCTTCCTACGTCTGTAGCAGGGACAGTCCTGACCTCAGCCCTTTGCTCTAGTACCTGAGGCATCACTCTATCCTACCACAGAGTTGAAAGAACAGCTCTGTGCCTGCATCTGGCAGAAAGTAGGAGGCCCTTAATGTTTTGACTGAGTGAATAAACTATTTCTGCTGTGTTGCTTTAAGGGCCTGCTGGCAGCTAAGCTGTTTGATAAGATGGCCTGTGTCCTGGTCAAGATGGACCAAGCTGTCTTCCCAACTTTGGATGAAATTATCAGGGCCCTGGGCCAGCAGGTAAGACAGACACTTCTCAGAAGTGCCCCCTATCTTGGTGTTTCTTAGTTCTGCATCCTTAGCTTCTAGGACAATTGTTCTGCACATGGGGGGGGGGTCCTTATTTCCTGCTTATTTCTGCCGCTCAGCAAGTACCACCACCGTGAAAATGACTACAAATCCAAGCAATCACCCATTAAGTCAAATCTTAACTTTCAGTCACTGAAACTTCATGAATGATTTCATTTTGATATATTCCAAAAGCATTTGAGGTGTATGTTCATCAGTATAAATTAATGACTATAAACATTAGCGTGAACTTATAAAGTATTTGGAGTCGTAGTGCGGCACTGTAGGATAAACACTGGACTGCTAACCACAAGTTCACTGGTTCAAACCCACCAGCTGCTCAACGGAAACCCTATACAGGGTGTGATGCTGTGGGCTAATGCATCAGACTGTAAAGTCAGTTGAACCGCAAGGTCGGAGGTTCAAGCTCACCAGCTGCTCGTTGGAAACCCTATACAGGGTCCCTGTGGGTCAGAATCGACTCAAGAAAACATAACAACAACGGTGGGAACCAACAAAAACAATAAAGTTTTTGTATCACAGTGCCTTCCTTCTCTTCCTCTTCCAATAGCAAACAGTCACCAAACACACACATAAATTAAGTCTCCCACATGAACTGTGGCAGCTTGGTGGCAAGCCAATTTAATCTTTAACCTAAAATAGCCCCAAACCAAACCAGTTGCTGTTGTTGATTCGGTATTCAGTCCCAGCTCATGGTGACCCATGTGAGCATAGAACAAGGCTTTCAGTGGCTGGGATTTCTAAAGCAAATCAGCAAGTCTTTCACTCAAGGTGCCTCTGAGTAGACTTGAACCACATCCTTTCAGTAGCAATAGAACACATTTACAGTTGAAAGCAACCAGGGACTCCCAAAGTAAACCCAAGACTGCCGAAATGCCCTTCCCCACTGCATCCCGAACAACAATAGTAGTCGAATCTGTTAAAACCCAGCAGTAAGTCCTTAGAAAGCCATTGCAGCCTGGCCATCATTTTCTGAAGTAACCCGCACAGCATATGTGGACAACACTATTGTCAGTGACAGGGGATTTGCTTAAATTGGGGAAAAATACCCCTCAGGTGATAAAAGTTAAGCAAGTGATTTTATTTTTTAAAAGAGAAGCAGAAAGCATGCTCTCATCTGATTTGACAAGTGAAGACAGTATCAATGCACCAAAGAGCATTAAAAGTATTCTCGGCTGTCATTAAGGAGTGATGGGGACAGTATTGGAGAGTGAAAGAGTTGAGAAATTAAGGGTTAAGGGGATTACAGAGTACAGAAAAGTCAGATTCACACAGATTTTTCTCGAGCCATGTCGCCACCTTGTGGTCAAATAAGATATTTGCGTTTGGCCTGTGAGCCATGTCGCCACCTTGTGGGCAAATGAGATATTTGCGTTTGGTCTGTGGGCCATGTCGCCACCTTGTGGACAAATGAGATATTTGCGTTTGGCCTGCGAGCCTTGTCGCCATCTTGTGGTCAAATAAGATATTGCTGCGAGAGGCCAAAGTCAAGAGCTAATTTGGTTCAGGTATTTTGATAAATGGAGTCTCCCACGAAAACTGTGGCAGCTTGATGGCAGGCCAATGTCTTCATCGCCTAGTGTTGCTGTATGGGAAGTAGCATGTGTGGATGGCTTTCAAGAACAGAAATTTGTTTTCTTATAGTTTGGGAGGATAAAATACAAAATGCAGGGTGTGGCTCTAGAAGATCTCCCTTGGTCTATTTCAACTTCTTTGTTTGTTGTTTCTGTGTGCCCTCCAGTCAGTTCCAACTTATAACAACCCTGTATAGGGTTTCTAAGAGTGGCTGATGGGTTTGAACCACCGACCTTGTGATTACCAGTCCAGTGTTTACACCACAGCTCCACACCAGGGCTCTATTTCAACTTCTGTTGTTGTTAAGTACTGCCTAGTCGCTTCCAACTCATAGCGACCCTGCAAAGGGTTTCTAAAGAGCATCTGGTGGGTTTCAGCTGCTGACCTTGTGGTCCATTGCTACTCCTACAGCGCCGGAAATTCTTGACCTTGTAGTTTCATCTCTCTCCATCATTATCAAATAGTGTCTGTTCTGCGCACTTTATTCACACCTCTCCATGTGTCTGTGCTGCCCTCTGATAACTCAGAAATGATGTCTCGAATCTAACCTACACTGATATGACCTCAACTGATTGATTATATTGGATTGGATTGCATAAGGACAGTGATTACATTGTGTTAGAGTGCATTATAGCCAGAGGTATAGGAATTAGAATTACAATGCATATTTAAGGGTGGCCACAATCCTGTTCCTAAGAGCTGGGTCCCCTGGAAGATGTGTTTGCCTTTTTGCTCTGCACATCTGTGTGTTATCCCATCATTTCGATATGACACCTTTTACAGGATTCAAAGCAATACCCATCTACCCGAGGCCTAACATACACCGTTTTACCCAGCCGGGTCAAGAATGTAGCCCAGTATGGAATGCCCATCAAGGATATGTGCAGAGCGGTCCCCACCTACTTTGCCCATCAACAAAAAGAAGGTGTGTTAACAACTTCATTAGAAACCCAAATCCATGGGTGAATTAGATGGTGTAGTATTAATCCCAAGTCATTCCAAATTCTGATGATGACTTTCAGGTCAGTTTCAATCCTTGGTTACTGAGTATGGAAATAATTTGGTGGTAATGTATTTCCCTGTGGTGCCAGAGATGATCTTCTGATATTGGGCTCAATGGGGGTAAGGTGTAGAGAGTTAATCTTGCTTTACCAGAAGATTGAGTTGACAGCCATCTCAACAGTGGGATTTGATATTCAGTTAATAGCCTCACTTGACCTAAAGCTTCACCAACTCCTGCCAAGCAACACAGTGCCTTGGCTGCCCAACATGAGCGATCCATTGCTTTTAAGATCCTCAACGTTTCTTTGTCAAGCTGCCCAGATAGTGAGGGGAATGCTCTAATACTTATTAACACTCTTAGAAAGGAGTATTCCAGAGGCTGGGACTCTTGCTGAGAGTGTGTGAGACAAGTGGAAGAAAACTTGGAAAGCTATTGAGAGAAGGTTTCGAAATCTGTTGCTGGTCCAGAGAAGCTCTTCCCATTAGACTGCTGACAATCACTTGTATCATACTATGAATTAGCCCAATCTTCTTTATAGCAGGAGGACCCAATGGGAAAATAGGAGGAACCAAAAGGGGTAAGGAATTCTAGATGATCATTAAGGATCAATACAAGAAATAGAAAGGCTACATATTGCGGGGTGAGAGGCATCTTCATTTTAGCCCCACAGTCTTGCTAGTAGACTTATGCTGAGCATCACATCTGACATAAGTGAAACTTAACGAAGTGTTCATTTTGCTCTGGGCTCGTCATGAAATGAAGCAATCTCTTCCTTTATAAAATGATTCTTTCTTCTTCAAGGTGGGGCACTGGCAGTTGACCCTGATTCCTGTTTTGAGATCCAACTTCTGTCCTTTATGGGGCTCGCCATCTGTGGTGAGATCCCTGGCCTCTGAACCTCGAGGTTGGCTACAGGAAGAGTGGACTCGCCTGGACTAGGCTACCAGCCTGGAGCCAGAGCTTGGGCACCCAGCCCTCCTTCTGCCTCCAAGACACTCCTCACTCAGTCCTCTACCTTCTGCCTTTTGACTAATACCCAGCTTTGTAATCAGGAAAGTAGAATGTATTTCTCCCTTGTGGTTAGAACAATAAAACTTCCTCTTGCCTCACTGCTCTACACTGGGCCTTCTCTGCCTACACAATCCTCCTTCAATTAACAGCAATCACACACCAACATTGGGCAAAGGTGGAGGTTGTACCTCTCCTAGAGCATCTCATTCCTAAGGGCCTCTTTCTGAGATATCCCTTAAAGAATCCCATAACAATTGTGGTCAAAGTATAAAAACTTCAAAAATAAATGACAAGACACAAACAAGAGCACAGACAAGCTGTCTGATCAGAGGCCACATCTCTTATCTCCTGCAAATTGGTGATAAGATTCTAAGGAAGTCTGTGCCCTATGGAAAATCCCTAAGAGAGAGCCAAATGAAATGAGTGCTCCCAGAACTCTCTATCTGAACTGGTCCCAACCCCAGGGTCATAATCCCCAGGCATTCCTTTCCATTTTGAATCACTAAGGGACCTGGAAGGAGCTCTGATAGCAGAGTGGTTACAGGCTGCTAACCTCACAGTCAGCAGTTCAAAACTACCAGCTGTTTTGCGGGAGAAAGATGAGACTTTCAGTTCCCGTAAAGATTTACAGTCTCGGAAACCCTGTACAGGGTTGCCATGATTCAGAATCGACTCTACGGCACATAACAACAACAACAAGGGACCTTGGACTCGTAGCACTTGTTCTATAGCTGCCCATTCCTATATCTGGGGAGGTACCTGAATGGTGCAAACAGTTTATTCTCTGCTACTAACCTAAAGGTTGGCAGTTCAAACCCATCCAGTGGCACCACAGAAGAAATGCTGCTTCCATAAAATTTACAGACAAGGAAACTCCGAGGAGCAAGCAGTTCTACTCTGCAATACATGGGTTGGAATCAGAAGCATGACAATGGGTTGGATTCTTTAACCACTCATTCCTGTATCTGGGAGGGCCAGAACCCACCCAAACCACATAGCACATCCCTATCCTTCTTGGGGGATATAGACATGGCTATCCATAGAAGGTCGGGTTGGAGTTTGGAGCACTTTAAAATAGGGCAAGGCTGAGTGGGGGAGTTGTATAATGTTTGTGCTTGATATAGAAGGGCATTGTGAATAATGGCAGACACTGCTGAAGTCTGGGATCACCGAGGGTGTAGCTCCTCTGGGTTAAGTAGTGGTTCTCTACAGCCACAAGGGAAAGATGCCCTAAGATGAAGCTTTGACTGAGTTTGTTGTTGTTAATTGCCGACAAGTCTACCCATAGCGGCCCTGTATAGGGTTACCAAGGAGCAGCTGGTGAGCTTGAACCATTGACTTTGCAGTTCAGATGACTTTGCAGTCTGACGCATTAGCCCACAGCAGCACATAATTGGTCAAGTCCGAGGCCCTTACCCTGTGGTTTTGGTCACATGAAGCTTGTCCAGAATAAGGCAATTAGAGAAATGTACACCCCGGAAGCGTCCATGTTTTCGTAGTGGTTACGAATCGGGCTGCGAACCTTAAGGTCAGCGGTTCGAAACTACCAGTCGCTCCGCGGGAGAAAGATGAGGCTTTCTACTCCCGTAAGGATTTACACCCTTGGAAACCCTGTACAGGGTCGCTATGGGTCGGACCCGACTCGATGGCACTTAACAACAACAACAACAACAATCCTATCCCAGAGCCCTGGTATGACACTGTAGGCTTAGCACTGGACTGCTAATTACAAGGTTGGTGGTTCAAACCCACCAGCTTCTCTCTGGGAACCCTGTGCAGGGTCACTATGAGTTAGAACTTCTCCATGACACTAAACAACAATAAACCTATTCCAGATGTGCTAGCTGTGGGTTAGGGAGCCACACAGGATGCAGCTGGGTATACTGCAATCATTGTAGATGAGAAGGGAAACGCCAAGCCTTCCTAGTAAGGAGAAAAAGAGCTCCTCCCCAATAATCCTGCTTTGGAAGTAACTGGATGTCTCTGTATTCAATGAGGAATTGTATATTTAAAAGCCACACATGAGCAAGGTCGTTGTTACATGTCGTCGAGTTGGTTCCAACACAGAGTGATCCTAAATTGGATTTCCAAGGAGCAGCTGGTGGGTTTGAACCACCAACCTTGGGGCTAGCAGCCTAGTACTTCTCCTACAGTGCCTTAACAGGAAAGAGGCTTTGTTATTAAGGGCTGTTGAGTCGATTCGGACTCATAGTGACCCTGCGTAGGGTTTCTGAAGAGCAGCTGGTGGGTTTGAACCACTGACCTTGTTTGTAGTCCATTGCTTATCCTCCAACACCACACCACAAAGAGGCTATTGTTCCAGAAATACATTGTTATTGTTATTTGGGGATCCATTTTGTCCCTGGGCCATCTAGACTCCTCACATAGAGACACGAGAGTTCTAACACTTAGGAAAGAACTAGCTGGTAGAACTAAGCAGGCGTGGTTTTTCTGACTTAAGATAGTCAAGATTATTCAACTAAATTGTAATGTCACTGCTATTGTATACAACTAAACAGCCTGCTGGGCAAATGTTCAGAAAAACAAACCCTCACAAAAGGCACGGCTTTACTGCTCAACCGCAAGGCGGTCTTGATAAAGACGTAACTGAACTTCATTAAACATGTTTTCCGACGGTCACAAATCAACTGTACAGCAACTAATAACAACAAGAAACATGGTACAGAGGCGGCAGCTGGCCCATGCTAACTCTGCCATGAGTAATGGTGCCTCTGGTTTCACCTTCTGTTGCCGAATGAACAACAGAAAGTCCAGCTGTTGTCCCCTAACCTTGGTTTGGGGAGATGTTACTTGGTGGCACGTAAACTGAGGGAAGCCCCAAGGGGGCAGTCATTGCATGGCAACTGTAGCAGTTCAGCATAATGTCACCTGACAAAAAATACCCAAAGATCCTCTCTTATGTTGACAGGGACTACCATCCTGAAGCAGGTATTTCTTCAATATTTTAAACAGAATTTTTAAACCGAGCAGACGGTTCTATAAATGGCAGTGGACCAGTTAGGATCTGACCACTTTAAAGGTACAGTCAGAAAACGGGAAAAGTACTTGTTCAAGAGCAGGCCTTACAACAACGTTTTGTGACTAGAGAATGGAAGGTGGGAATGGGTCCTGCCTCAGTCCCCAAGTGCTAATAATGTGAAAAGATAAACCAGCAATGCTCCAAGGATCATTGGAACTGAGCTCATTCTTTCCCTCTACTTGATACTCCAGGAGCTCTGGTGGCACTGCAGACTAAGTATCGGGCAGAAGTTCAAACTCCAAAGGGGAAAGATGAGGCTGTCTGATCCTGCAAAGATTTAGTCTTGGAAGCCCTATGGGCACCTCTGCTCTGGCCTATCCTGGATTGCTATGAGTCGAAATTGACTTGAAGGCAGTAGGGTTTAGATTTTTACTTGGTGTTCACAGTGAGCTGGAAGGAGTGGAAATCAATGTTATCTGGTGAATTAGGCAATCAGTGAAATCTCCTCCTCCACCTGGCTGAAGATGGAAGACTTCTGTGTGTCAGGAACCCTTCTCCCACTAACTTAAATCCATACTTGTTTATCCTTTCAAACCACCCTCCAACAAAAAATGAAAACATCTCAAATGTTCATTGACAGAGAATTAAGTAAATTGTATAATGGTGAAATACTTTGTAGCCATTAAAAACAATGTTATATTTACAAATAAACACGCACACATTCCCTTAGTACTAAAGTTCTATATTTCATGGCATAAAATAATGTCACAATGCATCATCGGTGAGTAAAATGAAAATAAAAAGCTAGTCCCAAACTATAATTTGTTTTTAAAGAAAGATCACTTCTGGGTTCTTTAGAATCTTACCCTGGGTAGTTAAGAAACCAGCCAAGGATTTGAGCATACTTTATATGTAGATTTGGGGCTCCCTCATCTGTTTCATTTTCTAGGAAATCCTGCCTCCATTTTCAGAGATTCTAGCAACTCAGGCCCTGAACTTTGCCTTTTCAGCCCAGTAAGAGTGACACTTTCAGCTTGCACTCTATTCATCATGTGCAGAGTAGGTCACATCCATTGTAGTTTCATGACTGTCTCCATTGCTTTAAAGCAATTTTTTAAAGTCTATCTAGGTTTATAAATTCCTTCTATATACTGGATCAAGTTCTCTCCCCTGTTAAGATTTCCAGTAAGCTACATCTGCTGCTCTTCCTTCCTCTTCACCCCCATCAATATCATGATAGTGTTTATTAAGTTGAGTCTATTTCTTTGACTAGCTAAAGTGTGTTTCCTGATTTTGTACTAGTCCTTGTGCATTTAAATGGCCCTCAAAGCTATGTGCTGTGTCAGAGAGGATAATTTCCGTCCCCTGAATACTCGGAATGCTTGATGAAGGTAAACAACGAGAACATACACATTGTTTGGCTTCCCCTTTAGTATTTCATAACAACAACAAAAAAGCAAATACCCAGAGATCTGTAAATATAGTGTTTACTAATGAATCTCAAAATTCATCAGAGCATTGGAAAAGAATTTAATTTGACTGCTGAGTGGAAACCAATAATCTATCTCTTTAAAAAGACAAAAACAATCACTGTTTTTGTGATGCTTAAACTCGAATATCTGCACAGATGGAAATTCCCAAGATGCCCAGCACTCCAGCCTTTGCACAGCCTCCAGCACCAATGTCATCTGAAAAGGGGAAATTGTTCAAAAAAAAAGCAAAAGGAAATATATTGTTAGAATGCATTAAGTCAATGGTTTTGTAAATATGTTTTTTACTACAGGTGGTACGTATACTCCTAATAAATAAATTTTAGCCATACTTGCATTCCAAAGGACAATAATGTTTTAGCTTTAATAAGACTGGCAATTTCTAGAAGGTTGACTGGCTATATTTCTGTTGATGCTATGCCAATCTGTGTTGATGACATCCATACTTATAATCCTTTACTTATAAGCACCAATGATTATGTTAAAAGGAAAATGTCTTGCTCAAAATATTATTCTGGCTACTCTACTGTATTTAGAAATTGTATACAAAAACAACCTGCAATGACATGTCGTATCATTTAATGATGAATCCGTATCACTGTGCTTCATTTGTTCTTTTCAGGAACAATTCTACATGTGGTGAATGCTTCTTAGTGATTTCTTTTTTGTCCCCTCCAAATGATGAACTTCTAAGGGATTTTTCCTACTTTAAATGTTTACATGAGAAAGACTAACAGAATCCAATAGTGTTTCCTGGCCACTCCAGAATATTTTTTCATTCCATCCTTTGCATTTACTTGTAAATTTCTCCAGTAAACTATGCATTCCGTGGACGCTAAAGTTTAATTCATTTTCAATCCCTAAAATTTAGCATAATTGCCACACATGGTAGATATTTCTTTCCCAAAATATACCTACAGCTTTGCATTTATCTGTATTTTCTCAGCACTTAGCAGAGTATATGACACATAGTGATCTTTCTGAAAATATTTGATGAATGAATGGTTCTTGGTACTCACGCGTCTTTTCAACCACTTCCCCCTTGTACAAGGGGATGTGTTTGCAGAGATTCTCAATGGGTGACCCAAACAGGAACCAGTTCACGTCTGTGATAAGAGACTCCAGAGGGTTGTACTTAACCCAGGTGTATTTGTTGGAGAACATGGTGTTCAGAGCCTAGTAACAGAATAGTACAAGGTGAGACTAGTTAGTACCATCTGGTATGCATTATGGAAAAATTTAACTTTCTCTCTTTCAGATTCTTAAACAGAAGGTGACCAAGATGCTTCAGATACCACCTCTTTCTGAAAATTTTGTCTGCAGAAAAGTCTTATTATTATTAATGTTATTTTACTCTCGGTGGCAACAAAATCCCAGCCATGGTTAAGTCCCATGCCAAAGGTGACATGGATGATAAATTATGGAAGGAGAATTAAGCCCCAAGTCTGTAGCCTCAACACATTGTTTACTCATTCTCATTATATGATTTTTTTTTTATGTCTATGTATTGTTGAATATCAAAACTGCACTCACTTTTCTGACAACTACTATTTCTTAGATCTCTGCTTTGAGAAGAGGGGTTATTTGGTCCTTTCTATAAAGATACTGTAATATATTATAAGTTTTTATATTTAGGACGTTGTGAAAATCAAGTGTATTCTTCCACTTAAAAGGAGTAAAAGTACTGTAAGGTCTAATATTATCCATTGCGGTAATCATATTCTGATCTTCATACGATGGACGATTCCCTAATGATGAGGATTCATGCTTTCTCCACAGGCATTGGTTTGGCCTAATTCGAGACCAGAGAATGTTCTATTAAGGAACAGCAGAATTACCTTCCTCTCGAAGATGAACCGTTTGAGTTGGTCCAGAGCAGGAATGTTTTCATGATTCATTTTCAGGATATAGCAGGCCCTTCGGGAGAGCAGCCTCGAAGCGATGTAGCCCTGAGGAAGCAAGCACAGACAGTTCTCTGAGCTCTTGACTTGTCGAGGATGTCTGGGTCTTGATGGAAAGACTTGAGTATGCGGAATGACTGCATGTCATTGCTTTACACTATGTGATCAAGTCTGTCTGCCTGACTTCTTTTACTTGTTATTTGTGTTTGTTCACTTATCATTGATACCATTTTTTAAACTGTGTAAACCTACAGTTTATAATCCAATTTTCAAGTAATGGGACTAGAGTTTATAGCCTAGGGTTTGAAATAATTGAGAAGGCACATCTCTCTGTCTCTTTCTATTGATTTAATTCTGCTCCTGCCCCAATTGGGAGCACAGATCATATTCTTTAGAATGCACATTTCAAGTATTTAACAGCTGGAATTGGTTGTTGGTATTGTTACACGTCCATTCCGATTCGTAGTGACCCTGTACAAGGTTTCTAAGGAGTGGCTGGTGGGTTTGAACTGCTGACCTTTGAGTTAGCAGTCCAGTACTTATCTTAAAGTGCCACACAAGAACTCTTGGGGTGCCATTTTGGAAAGTGTAGATATAGAGTATTTCCATTATTAAAGAAAGTTCTGTTGGACAAAGCTGCTTAGAAACTCTCCTAAATACTACACCTCCAACCCCACCATACATATACACATTTTTTTCCATCTATTATCTTCTCCTTTACCATCTTATCTTTTTCTCCAGTTTTTGTTCCTCCTTCCTGTCCCCTCCTCAAGCCCAAACTGCTGATAGACAAGATAGATTGGAGCAAATTAGGATTGGAAGAGCAGTGAAGGACAATGACAAAGGCATCAAAAAAGACAATATTTTGGAAGAATCCCAAATCATTATACAGCCTGTGCTGGGACTCTTCTAGCTCTGAGATTTTTGTGTTCATAAGCAATCAATACTTAAAATTCAAAAGTAAACTGAGGTCAGGTCTGGTGATAGTGGAAGATCTGTAACCACATCTTCACCACTTTATACATAGGCACTCCTTGGATTATGAATGAAATCCATTTCTAATGAAACCCATGTCTTTAAGAATCTGGAGGTCACAGTTTGATGAACTGACTTTTGCTTATCAATACAGTTGCTCAAACTTCCAACCAGAATAGAAGATTCTTCAGATCAAGGAACACGATTGTCTCTTCAGTATACTGGATTGATAGGGATGGGCAATTTAGTCATTGGTGAGCAAAAATTGGGGGCGGGGAGCTACAAAGGCACCAGGGAGTCCTGGTGTGGTGCTGTGGATTAATGCACTGGACTGCAAGATTGGTTTGAACCACAAGGTTGGCAGTTCAAGTTCACCAGCTGCTTCTCAGGGTCGTTAAGAGTTGGAGCTGACTTGATGGCACTTAACAACAACAAACAACATAAAGACATAAAGTGGCTAGCTTACAAGTTTTCATAGGTGTGCTTAGTTTCAAAATGAAGCTGTTAAGGTAGAATTCCCACTAAATAGTTTTCCTGTTTTCCAGATGGAACTGGTGACAGGGGATGGGGGAATGATGCTGATAGGATTGTATGATTCAATTGTGAGTAATTGTTAGCAGGATTAACTTTGATTGTCAAAACTGTAATTGTAGAAGAGTGTAAATAAAAGGAGACAGTAATTCATCTTTCATTTTAGGAACAGATGATCCCAGGACCATCAAGATGGAAGAGCATGAGTGGAGTGTGAGGTCTCTACCAAGAATAGCAGAAACAGCAGAGAAGGTAGCAGAGATGAAGGTATGGAGAGATAGAGCACCTATGGGCTCTAGGCCCATGGACTGAGAAAGGCTGTGTGCCTTTAGGCAGGAGGTTGGCGGCAGAATGTGCCCTTTGAACATTTAAATTTATCTATATTATTTGGTTTGGTTAGTTTGGTTTGTGTGCATCAAATATTTGTGCTTTATTCATTTATGAAATATAAGAGAAAAGGGGAGCCACAGGAAAGAAGGAAGGAAGGCAACTGTGTTGCAGGGAGGGGATTATAACCATTGAGATTAAGCAAAGCATGGGATTTGTTGAATGCAAAGCTGATGATCTTGTCTGTAAACCTTTGCTCAATTCACAGCAAAATGTTAGACAGAAATAAAGAATTTGTGAGTCACTGGAGAAGGATATCACGTTTGGTAAGGCGGAAGGTTAGAGAAGAAGAGGAAGACCCCCAGTTAGATGAATTGGCCAAGTGGTTTAAGCGTGGCAACAATTGTGAGGTTGGCCCAGGATTGGGCAATGTTTCGTTCTGTTGTGCACAGAGTCACTATGAGTCAGTACCGACTCGATAGCATTGAGTAACAACAATAACAGGGGTTGATTCAACCATTTCAAAGTGAGGACAATTTTATATAACATAAACAACAAGTAGAATTTGTTTTAAGTCAGAGATCCATAACCCAAAACTACCTGCATTTAAAGACAGTTTTGTGGAATTTCCCTGACTTCTGCTTAAAAACCTATTTCAGTACAATGTCCTTTTAAACCATCTCTTTTAAATATTCTGTACTTCGTAAGTGGTATCCTGGTATAGCACTATAGGATAAGTACTGGACTATAAGGTCAGTTTAAACTGCGAAGTCAGCAGTTCAAACCCTCCTACTGCTCCTCGGAAACCCTATACAAGATCGCTACAAGTCAGAACTGTCTCAGTTGTGCTTAACAACAACAACAACGTTCATAAGTGGAAGCATGCTGTTATGTACAATAAAACATTGGACTTTGAATACAAGATAAATGGCTTGAGCCCACCAGCTGCTCCACAGAAAAAAGATGAAACTTTCTGCTCCTGTGAAGATTTATAGCTTCAAAAACCCTATATTGGGCCACTATGAGTTGGAACTGACAACAACAAAAAAAACAACTTTCTTATCTGTCGTGGAACCCCAATCGATGACAGTAGGCATGTGAAGAAGTCTACAAGGGGAAGGAAACTGGAGTCTGAACCCTCTCCCCTGGGATCCCCCATACTGAACAGGCCAATAAAATGGGCTATGACCAGCCTGTATCCAATATGTACAGCTCTGTGCCTAGTCAGAAGCAGGCTCACAATTAATAGAATAAAAGGAAAACAAACAAATCAATAAGTGGATAAGGGCGAGAATAAAATTTCAGAACAGGTTTCTGAGATTTATTGCAAATATCAGTAACTAGAAGTTGGATACAACTAAAACTATTTAGTTAACTTATTGTAGATAATACATCTATAATTACATATGTAGAGTTGGTCTGACTTACTGCTATTTTATGATTGTTTTTCTTCATGTTTGTTCTTTTCTGCATAATGTTTTATATTAGAAGCCCTATTTCATTCATTTATTTTCGAAATAATTTTGAGAAGAGCTTTTTTGTCAACCACTGCTTTGATTACTTTTGTAGGCACTCTCTGAGCCTCAATGAGAAGGTGCCCGCAATCTTGTAATCTACACCTGAAAACGTCAAGGAAATTTGTATGTTTCCAGGCATAATATTTCTTAGAAATGGTTCTGCTGGTTAGATTGCTTGATTATTTAAGGGAAAGCAAAAATGAGAAAACGATTTTTAAATGGCAATTCATTAAGGAGCTCTGGTAGCGTAGTGGTTATGAATTGGGCTTCTATCCTCAAGGTCAGCAGTTCGAAACTACCAGCTGTTCTGTGGGAGAAGGATGAGGTTCTCTGCTCCTGTAAAGATTTACAACCCTTGGAAACCCTGTACAAGGTCACTATGAGTCGGAACTGACTCCACAGCACACCACCACCACATCATGTATAATAAACAGTTGCCCCTCAGCTCTTTAAAACCCAGGTCCTGAAAGATCCCCTTGCTGCTTACATGTTTGTAGTCAAAAACCGTGGTGGAAGAGCAGGACCCTGCATGGACATTGATGATGGCGGTGTTCTTTTCATTGTCAATTGTCACGGTCTCCTGAACATTGCCACCATTGTTGACTGGGTTGATGATGTTATAAACCTAGATTTACAAAAAAGACATAATAGATTTTCTACATATTATATGCATTTGAAGGGCAGCTGCCCCTTCCCAAGCAACATAAAATCTTTCATCTGCTCTGAATAAGGAATTGGAATCTGGAAACTCTCTTCTGGAATACCAGACTAAAAAGCTATGCTAAAATAAGAATGCACAGCTCTTTCTCATAGTTGATTATACTATATATGAGAATCACAATGACTTCAGAGGAGATGAGCTTACCCACATTCTTTAACAGTGGGTTATATTTTTTGAAGGTATTGTAGTTGGAGAGAAACAATCAACTTTATTGTTTGCATTGTTGATTGTTTTAGAGATTATATCCCAAATAGTGCATTCTGACTCTCCAACCCACCCCTGCTTTATTCCTCAATATATCCAAAGGATAAAGCCCACAACAAACTAACTCACCTCATATCCATGAGACAGTGCCCCAAAGGTGGCCAGCACCACCAGAAATATCACCTGAAAAACAAACCAGTTACATCATTGTCTTAGGATAGACATTAAGAGTGGAGTCATGAGGGAATGTTGGACAGAAAAACCATGAACATTTAGAATATGCCTATGTTTATAGACACAGGTAAAGGAGTTCTAATGGTACCATAGGGTAAGCACTGGACTGCTAACCGCAAGATCAGCAGTTCAAATCCACCAGCCTCTCTGAGGGAGAAAATGAGACTGTCTATTCCTGTAATACTTACAGTCTCGGCAACACTGTGGATCTCTATGAGTCAGAATCAATTCATTAACAGTGCATTTGATTGGGTTTTGTAGACACAAGTAAGTGATTATGGATTATGGTATTATGGAATATGGTCAATATTCCACTTCCAAAATGAGAAAACGCACATTAATACATGTTACAGGCACTTAATAAGTTTATTCTGTTTGTCAGGCAAAGATTTCTACCTTTTCTACCTAATCCTCAATCCTTCCCAACATTGTGACCTTCACATGTTTTTATGCTAGAAGCAAGCAGTGGAGAAGGACTCATTTTACTATGGGAAACACCTTAGACTGATAGACACTGGCTTTGAATTACACAAATAAAGTTGTCTCTCAGTACAAAATTCCTTTACTCACTGAGACTGAAGAAGTAAAACAGAATCAAAGTTGATTTGTGGATGATAGAGATACAAGAGGCTTCTAAGATAAACTAGGAAGGTAGGCTGCTTAGAGGGCGTTATTAACTTTTGACGTTAAGGTCAAGGAGCACTCTCATATTCTCCTACAACTCATGTCAGGCTGATACCATTAGACTGACACCGAGGTTCTTCTGATATTTTGCTATAGATGCCTACTCCTGTTTTTGGATCTTCATTTGTAGTATACTGTCTATTGTAGTATATTGCACATTATTAAAAAAGTGCTGATTGAAGAGATCTTTGGGAAGGAAATATATTTTTAAAACTGTCAGTGGGACCTATCTACTTCCTTTTCCATACCATCCCTAACATTTCTATCCTGGTGACAGATGCTGGAACCCCTACCAAAAACCTGTATTCAGATACCTGCCGCATACTCACATAGAAATCCATCGGCTCTCACCCCAGGTCAACTCTGGTGGTGTCTGAGGCTCATACAATGGGGCTTCAAAAGTTTATAGAAAAATGAAATGAATAGTTCATGGAATTTTTCTATGTGCTTTTTCAAGCCTATATATACATATGTTGGTTAGTTGTTATGTGCCATGGAGTTGGTTCCAACTCATAGAGACCCATAGGGTTTCTGAGGCTGTAAGTCTGTATGGGAGCAGAAAGCACCATCTTTCTCCAGCAGACCAGCTGGTAGTTTTGAACTGCTGACCTTGAGGTTAGCAGCCAGACTTGTAATCAGTACACCACCACAACACATAACTACCACCACCACCACCACCACCATATATATAGACACCTGGTGTGGCATTATAGGATAAGCACTGTACTGCGAACCAAAAGGTCAGTGGTTTAAATCCACCAGCTGCTCCTTGGAAACCCTATACAGGGTCGCTATGAGCAAGAATCAACTTGTTGACATGTAACAACAACAACATATATATAATCTAGTAGATCTAAAACAGAGGCTTGAAGAGGTGGATGGAGAACCAGCCACCTTCATGGTCTGATTAAAGAGAAATCAGGAAGCGTCCCAAAATAACCACCAATCCAACACCCCTGTGTTGTTTACAACACTGGTTAAAAATGTATGCTTCAATGATAGGTCTCCTCTTGGGAAACAGAGAGTACCCTGGGAGGGGTAACTCTTAAGGCTGGAAGTCTTTAGTACCTTACATATCATTTTATTTCCCTCTCAACAGCTGAAGACAAATCAGGACTTTGAAAGATAGAGACTGGAGAAAGGGATTCTATTCTGGATTACAACATAGTCCCCCATCCATAGTGCACTGCCTGGAGGCAGGGCTTGATGGCGGCTAGGGTGAAAGTGCAGTGAAGTTCACCATCAGCAATAACACAGAATACCAGGCAAAGCAGATCCAGGGCAGAGCTCCAAAACTTGGAACCACAGAGATAGGAATATTTAAAAAGTTTGAAGGCTGATAGCTTGTGGAAATTGGAGCTGAAGTAAAAAAATATTGTGTACTTTTGAATCTGCCGGGCTGGGCTCAAAGGGCCCAGAGCTGACATCTTGAGCAAGATCAAATGGCAAGACCAAATGGGAGGAGCAGAAACACCACGGAAAAACGCCATGAGAACCTTGGGACAAAGGTG
>NW_006408570.1:6323757-6326967 GCF_000296735.1 Chrysochloris asiatica | reverse complement strand
TAAGGCCACAGATAAACACTAAACATGTCCAAGAAGCATAGTGGACTGCCGTGTGTAACTCTGGGAGACTAGGAAAGTGTAAGGGACCTAGAGGGGTTACCAGGTGATACCAGGAATGTTTTCCTTTGGAGAGAATTATGATCAGTTGGGCAACCTCCAAAGACACTCTGGTTTCTTAAATTTTGCCACGGCTAGTCATTTGGAGTGCTGGTGTGGCCCTGTGGGCTAATGCGTCACCCTGCAAAGTCGTTTGAACTGCAAGGTCAGTGTTTCAAGCTCACCAGCTGCTCCTTGGAAACCCTATACAGGGTCGCTATGGGTTGGAATCGACTCGACGGCACTTAACAACAACAACAATGATGGGTAAATTTCAGGCTTAGATTTCACTTTTCCTGGCTTGGGAAAATTCCTTTGGGCCTCAGTCACCTCATCTGTAAAATGGGGACCAATACCATAATGCTGAAAAGACTGGTTCTTAAAAACACATTTAGCATAGTGCCTAATACGCACTAGGGAAACGACAGCTGCTATCGTTATTGTTATCATCATTGTTGATATTTTTTAAATTACCACTCATCTTTTGGATAGTAAATGCCAACATTTCCTCCAAACTTCATAAAATGAATTGTTATTAAAATGCTCCCGATAGTTCCAAAATATTTGGTGTGTGTAGGAGGTTTTGTTTGTTTGTTTTTTTAAGTAAACATCTCCAAAAATAGACAATGGACAAATATACATATACTCAACTTAATATTCAACACTATTACTGTCCAAAAAAGAGTCAATCTAGTTGGTCTAACTCATGGCAGCCCCCTAGGACAGAGTAGAACCATTCCTTAGAGTTTCTGAGACTTATAAATCTTTATGGGAGCAGACAGCCTCCTCTTTCTCCCACGGAGCAACTGGTGGGTTTCAAATGACTGAATTTTCAATTAGAAGCCCACTGCCTAACCCACTGACCCACCAGGGCTCCATTCCTGCTAAATAAATAATTCATCAATCACAGAAGCATATTTTAAACTCTACTCATAGAAGCATGCATCGCATTTGTTTTAAGAACATTGAAACTCGAGGCATATTAGACATAAACGTTCTCTGCAAGCAACCAGAAGAGTATAAAGAAGCATAAACAAATACTCACAAGGATTTTCATTTTGCCTGTGGGGAGGAAGAGCAAGTTGGAGTAAATGAAGCTGCCCAGCACAGTGCCTACCCTTTATACTGGCTTCAAGGTGTGGAAATCTCTCCTTGAAACTATCACTTTAGAAAAGGCCTTGTGCGTGTCACTGACACACCCGGCAAACTCCTTTATCAGGATGGAGACCCAGCCACAAAACTTGCTATCAATGAAGCGCATTAGTCAGGAAATTTACCACTTGGTCACTCTGCAAATAGTCCATGCTTATCTGTTCTGTTTCACTTGAGATTTCAAATTCCACCCTTTCAAAATAGTTCAAGGTGTTCATTCTTTACATATATTCTTCTAGATGTATGAATTTATATTCCAGAGATCTCCTCATATTGGTAAAATTCTCCTGGAAGATCTGAGTTTTACTTCCATCCTATATCATTTCATCACTGTCCTGCTTGTGAAGTTCTTCCACCCAGAGAACAGACATGAGACTAGAGGTGAAGAAGGTACCTTAAGAACAAACAATCTTAGAGTTTTATTTCTCCACCACTTTGGAGATGATGCAAAATTCCAGAGACTGATAAGGAACAAAATTCATAGGACACTCTGTCCAATTACAGGGGTTAGCCAGTTCATGGAAACCAAGAATTAAAATATTTCTAGCTATCTTGAGAACTGCTGAGAAATTATCAAATTAAGAAAAGTGGGAGAATACAATTTAATTCAAGCAATTTTTATAATACCATAATTGTCCTTGTTATGTGTTATCAAGACTGTTCTGACTCATAGTGACCCTATGTAGAGTTTTCGAGGAGTAGCTGGTGGGTTTGAATGGCCAACCTTGCAGTTAGCAGTCCAGTGTTTATCCTATAGCACCATACACGACCTCCAAAAATAGAAATAGCGAAGTAGTGTTGGAGTCTTGGTGTGGTGCTGTAGGATAAGCACTGGGCCACAAAGTCAGTTTAAACGGAAAGGTTGGCACTTCACACTCACCTGCTACTCCTTGGAAACCCAATACAAGCTTGCTATGAGTTGGAACCAACTGGATGGCACTTAACAACAATGAGACTAAGACAAGTGTATTCTGGAGAGAATTTGTCTATAGCCGATGTTTCATTTGGAATCAACCTGTGCGTGTATGGAAAACTTTGTAGTAGTAAACTTTGAACTTACCATGGTAATCTTGGATTAGTGTGATGATTCTTAGTCTTCTACAATTTTGCAATTTACTGATGCTGCATATTAATTAATTAATTTATTTATTTTCCCTGCCTTCTGAGTTCAGATACCATCCTAACACTTGTTGTTAAGTATTCTTGAGGTGGTTCCAACTCATAGCGACCTTGTATAGGGTTTCTGAGGTTTTACATCTTTACAGGAGCAGAAAGCCTCAACTTTCTCCCTTGGAGTGACTGGAAGGCTTGATCTGTGGATCTTTTGGTTCACAGTCCTGCACTCCCTTAGCCTCATTAGAGTGCCTTCAGAAATAATGTCCAATCAAAACAGTGGCTTTCAAAGGCATCTGCTAGACCAGTTGAATTCAAAGCAAAGAGATCAGTTGAAAAGGTTATGGTGACTGTTTGGGGGGAAACTCCAAAGTGGTCATCTTGACAAATATTCTCAAAGTACACAGGACAACCATGGGGACTTAGGGAAATTTTAAAGAAAATTTAAAACTTCACTGGTGAACAAAAGGCCTAGAGAGTAGTGCCGAAGAATTTTTTCCTATCACAACAATGCACCTGCTCATTCTCCAAGGGTAACAAGGGCTTTCCTGTGAGAATTTCATTGGGAAACCTTACCCCATTCACCCTAGGCCCTGATCTTGCCCCTGCAGACTTCTTTTTGTTACCCAAATTCAAAGATCATTTGAAAGGAACACAATTTGAGGTCCTCAAGGTTGCCCAAACTGCCATGTGACATGGTGTAAATTGAAGAGTTCAGAATTCTTCAAGGAAGGGTTAGAGACACTTCATTCAGATGTATATAGACCTGGATGGAAGATATATTGAGAAACAATGGCTTCACATTTTGATATTTTTGTTTAATAAAGGGTTCTATGATTTTGTAACAAT
>NW_006408570.1:6321529-6323657 GCF_000296735.1 Chrysochloris asiatica | reverse complement strand
TATATAAATGTTTTATTGTGAATTATGTGATAATTTACATGGGAGAGCATTAATTTTACATTCATTCTATCGTATATCGTTTCATTGCCACAGTTACAATCCCCTCCATGCATTATCAACCAACCAAAGGATATACCCTGCAAGCCTGCCCCCCTCCCACCCCCTTTGGTCATCAACACACAGCCCCTCTCCCTCTCTGGATCTCATGTCCCCAGCTGCTCCATCTCTCCATGTCATCATCTCTGCCTCCATCTCAGGCATCACTGTAGCAATACTTTTTGACTTATCCTTGAATAGTATCAGTGTTTTTCTTGTTCTGCATCTGGAGCAGCTTCATAACTAGCAACTTTTAAAAAATAAAGTGCATTTTTTAAAAATGAGCATTTGAGTAATTGTGGGGTTTTTTAGTTCCCTGGAGTTCCCCTACCCTGGGTATTCACCTGGGGTGGGTATCTTTCTGTGGTAGCAGAAGCAAAGGGGTAGTACAATTTTGAAGTACCTCTGCAAATTTAATTGCGTTTCTAATTCTAAACACCCCAAAAGAGCAAGTCCCAGCATATAGAGTCAACCATTGTGTTACACCCTACCTCTTTGTCCTCCTGTTGTCCCCAGGAGCTCTGAGTCAACACATCTATTCATGTTAATAGCTAGCATTAATGAAATCATTTGGTTCCAGCATTTTCAAAGCATTTTACAGATAGGAAAAACAAGGGAGTTAGAGCAGGAATTGGAATTTGGTTATTTGCTGGGTAACTTCTTGTATTGCTTAGAAGGAAGCTTCTGCTTCGAGAATGTTGCTTGACCAAAATGCAGCCATGGAAATAGGTCTACCCACAATTCCAAAGTTAGTCCCTGGCCTTGTTTTGACTGTTGATATTGAACTTTTCCATCGCCTCTTCACACAGATGTAATCACTTTGATTATTGTGCCTTCTATGTAGTGAGGTCAGTTGTTCATATGCATGGCTGAAGCTGAAGAAAATGAAAACAAGTTCACAGAGTCAAAATATGACCTTAAATGTATCCCACCTGAATTTGGAGACCATCTCAAGAAGAGCTTTGATACAGCAGACATTAATGACTAAAATGACTGAAGAGTTATGGGATGAAACCAAGAACATCATCCATGAAGAAAGTATAAGGTCATTAAAAGTAGACATAAAAAAGAAAAGACTAAAATGGATGTCGGAAGAGACTCTGAAACTTGTTCTTGGTGTGGAGAAGCTAAAGTGAGTAGAAGAAATGAGGAAGTAAAGAGCTGAACAGAAAATTTCAAAGGGCAACTTGAGAAGGCAAAGTAAAGTATTATAATGAAATGTACAAAGACCCAGAGTCAGAAAACCTAAAGGGAATACATGTTCAGCATTTTTCAATGGAAAGAACTGAAGAAAAAATTCAAGTCTCAAATTTAAATGCTGAAGTATTCTCAGGACAAAATAACGTGGCTCCACAGGATTAGCACTGGACTGCAAACCACAAGGTCCATGGTTGAAGCCAACCAGCTGCTTCATGGGATAAAGATGAGGCTTTTTACTCCTGCAATATTTACAGCCTTGGAAACCCTATGTGGGGTCTCTGTGAGTTGAAACCAACTTGACAGCACTTAACAATAGCAGCAATGAACAAGATATTGAATAATGAAGGAAGCATCAGAAGATGATGGCAGGAATACACAAAGTCACTGTACCAGAAAGGATTGGTTTATGTTCAACCATTTCAAGAGGTAGCATATGATCAATAACTGATGATATTGAAGGTAGAAGTAAAAGTTCAAGCTGCACTGAAGGCATTGGTGAAAACAAGTTTCCAGGAGAGGACAGAATACAAATTGAAATCTTTCAAGAAACTGATGCAGCACTGGAGGCACTCACTTATCTATGCCAAAACATTTGGAAGACAGCTACCTGGCCAATTGACTGGAAAAGATCCATATGTGCCCGTTCCAAAGAAAGGTGACTAATAAAATGTAGAAGTCATAGAACAATGTCATTAATATCACATACAAGGAACATTTTTCTGAAGAAAATTAAAAGTAGTTACAACGGTACATTGACAGAGAGTTGCCAGAAATTCAAGCTAGATTCAGAAGAGGACGTGGAACAAGATATATCACTATTGACATCAGATGT
>NW_006408570.1:6318794-6321034 GCF_000296735.1 Chrysochloris asiatica | reverse complement strand
CATCAGCTTTACATTCATCCTATTGTGTATCATTTCATTGCCATGGTTAAAATCCCTTCCATGCATCATCAACCAACCGAAGGGTATACCCTGAAAGCCTGCCCCCTGGTCATCAGCACACAGCCCCTCTCCCGTCTGGATTGGGATTGCATTATATGTGTAGATTGCTTTGGGCAGTATTGACAGCTTCACAATGTTAAGTCTTCCTATCCATGAGTATGGTATATTCTTCCATTTTTGTAGGACTCTTTTGGTTTCTTGTAGTAGTGTTTTGTAGTTTTCTTTGTATAGGTCCTTTTCTCTCTGGTTACATTTATTCCCAGATATTCCATCCTTTAGTTGGCCACTGTAAATGGTATTGCTTTCCTAATGTCCTTTTCAGTGCTGTCATTGGTAAAGAGGAATCCAGCTGATTTTTGTATGTTGATGTTATATCCTACCACTTTGCTGAATCTTCCATTGAGGTCTAGTAGCTTTTTTAATGAATCTTTGGAGTTTTCTGTGTATAGAATCATATCGTCTGTAAATAGAGGGAGTTTTACTTCCTCTTTGCCAATCTGGATGCCCATAGTTTCCCTGCCTTGCTGTATAGCTCTTGCTAAGACTTTGAGCACAGTATTAAATAGGAGTGGTGACAAAGGGCATCCTTGTCTGGTTCCTGTTTGCAGAGGGAAGGCTTTGTTTCTCTCCATTGAAAGTGTTTTCAATGTTGTTTTTGTATATATGCTCTTAATTATGTTGAGGAATTTCCCTTATACTTTGTTGAATGTTTTTATCAGGAATATAAGTTGTATTTTGTCAAATGCCTTTTTTGCATCAATCGATATGATCATGTGGTTCTTTTCATTTTCCTTAAGTTTATGGTGGATTACGTTGATCGTTTTTCTAATATTGAACCATCCTTGCATCCCTGATATGAATCCCACTTGATCATAATATATTATCTTTTTGATGTGCTGCTGGATTCTGTTGTCTAGGATTTTGCTGAGAATTTTTGCATTTATGTTCATGAGGAATATTGGTCTATAATTTTCTTTCTTAGTGACATCCTTCCCTAGTTTTGGTATGAAGGTTATGATTGCTTCATACACTGTATTAGGAAGTTTTCCATCCTCCTCTATATTCTGGAATAATTTGAGTAAACTTGGTGACAGCTCTTCACCAAGTTTGGTAGAACTTGTTCGGTAGCACTCACCAGTGAAGACATCTAGACCTGGACGTCTTTTGGTTAGGAGTTTTTTGATGACCTGATCAATTTCTTCTTTTGTTATGGGTCTGCTCAGGTTTTCTACTTCACTCCTTGTTAGTTTAGATAGGTCGTGTTTTTCTAAAAATGTACCCATATCTTCGAAGTTTTCAAATTTGTTGGAGTACAACTTTTCATAGTATTCAGTTATTATCCTTGATTTCCTTTGATTCCATTGTGACATTGTCCATGTGGTTTCTAATGCATGTTATTTGTGACTTCTTCCTCTTTTCTGTTGTTAGGTTTGCCGAAGGTCTGTTAATTTTATTAATCCTTTCAAAGAGCCAGTTTCTTGTCCTGTTGATTGTTTTGATAGTTTTACTGTGTTCTATCTCATTTATTTCTGCTCTAATCTTATTTCTTTTCTTTTGGTGGCTGTAGGTTTCCTCTGTTGGTCTGTTTCTAATTGTTGTAGCTGCTGTGTTAATGTGTTAATTTTAGTTCTTTCTTCTTTTTGGATGTGTGCGTTTACTGCAATAAATTGTGCTCTCAGCACTGCTTTTGCTGTGTCCCAAAGATTTTAGTATGTTGTGTTTTCGTTCTCATTTGTTTCTAGCAACTTTGTGAATTCACGTTTAATTTCTTCTACTACCCGGTCGCTTTTCAGCAGTGTGTTATTCAGTTTCCGTGTATTTGACTTTTATTTCCTTGGTCTTCTTATTGTTGATTTCTAATTTGATAGCATTGTGGTCTGAGAAGATGCTTTGTAGTCTTTTGATGTTTGTAAATTTGTGGAGTTTTTTTGGGGGGGTATAACATATGGTGTATTCAGGAGAATGTTCTATGTGCACTGAAAAAGAATGTGTATTGTGCAGTTGTTGGGTTGAATGCTCTGTACACATCTATGAGGTCCAGTTGGCTGATTGTGTTGTTTGGTTCTTCTGTGTCTTTGTCAAGTTTCTTTCTGGTTGTTCTATCAATTTTTGAAAGCGGTGTATTAAAATTGCCCACAATTATTATAGATTCGTCTATTTTTTTCTTCAAATCTATTAGA
>NW_006408570.1:6315550-6316579 GCF_000296735.1 Chrysochloris asiatica | reverse complement strand
ACCCACAAAACAGTGTAAAAGATCCCATGGGGTTTCCTAGGCTGAAATCTTTATAGGAGCAGATGACCAGGTCTTTTCTCCTATGGAGTCACTGGTGGGTTTGAACCAACAACCTTTCAGTTACCATGATTGGTTAACTGAGCCACTGGAGTTCCTACCATAAGTAAAAACTAATTCCAACTTATATAAACAATGTACGTGATATATAAAGTTCTTTTAAAAACTAGGCAAATATACAGATCAACATTTACATAATTTGGGAATGCAGAAGGATTTTCTATGCCTTAACATTAGAATAAATCACAAAAGAAAAGATATACAAGCTTAACTGCATGGAAAATATAAAAGATGGTTGCTTTTTTGAAAGCAAATTTTAAAATGGAAAAACAAACAAACCGTTTTTAATATATATAAGGGACAAAACGGAGTCCTGGTATGGAGCAGTGGGTTAATGCGACAGACTGCAAAGCTGTTTGAATTGCAACGTCAGCGGTTCACACTCACCAGCTGCTCCTCAGAAACCCTACACAGGGTCGCTATGGGTCAGAACCAACTCAGCGGCACTGAACTACAACAACAACAGCAAGAGACAAAAAGTGATATATCTCCAGGGATTCACTGATTCTGCACTTCTGGGCCTGGCAAGATTGGCCATTATCCCAGGTCACATTCTACTGGGACAGCTTAGTCCTGGGTCCTCCCAGACCTAACAAAGAATTCTCCATTGCTGTGGCACAAAAGGCAGACAGCGGACACTACTACTGCAGTGGCAACTTCAGGAGTCCTGGTCCTGGGAGTCCACAAACAGCACCTTCTGTGGCCATCATAGTCCAAGGATGTTAGAATAGTGCGCAACAGAGACCCCTCCTCAGAATTCCAGATCACCACAGCTTCAGAGGAGCACTCTGGATCCTACTGGTGTGAAACAGCCACTGAGGACAGCCAAGTGTGGAAACAGAGCCTTTGGCTGGAGATCAGGGTACAGGGACTCTCCAGTGCTGCACCCCCATCTTAACTTCAGCTCCTCAG
>NW_006408570.1:6312557-6314595 GCF_000296735.1 Chrysochloris asiatica | reverse complement strand
GTTCCGACTCGATGGCACCTGACAACAACAACAGACCCTGCAAGACAGATGAGAACCATCCCTACTGGGTTTCCTATGCTGTAATCTTTATGAGAAGTGAACCAGGTCTTTTCTCCCACAGAGCTGCTTGTGGGTTTGAACTGCTGACCACTAGGTGAACAGCCTAGCACTTAGCCATTGGGCCACCAGGGTTCCTTATGAACATTAATGAGACCACATATGTAAAGTACTAAGAACAGTTGTTGATACAGAATAAGTTCTCAATAAAATGTCTGTAATATTACTGTCACTATTATAAATAAACCATGAACCCCGGTGGTGCCATAGGACAAGCAATGGACTTCCATCTGCAAAGGAGACAGTTTAAACCCACCAGCTGCTCCACGGGAGAAAGATGAGACTCACTACCTCTGTAAAGATTTTCAGTCTCTTTATTTGTTGTTGTTTGTGTGCCGCTGAGTCAGTTCTGACTCATAGTAACCCTGGATAGGGTTTCCAAGAACTACTGATGGGTTTGAACTGCCAGCATTTCATTTACCAGTTCAGTGCTTTATCCTACAGCGCCACACCAAGACCCACAGTCTCTTTTTTACTGTTGTTGTTAAGTACCATAGAGTCAGCTCCAACCCTATAAACAACAGAATGAAACACTGCCTGCTCCTGTGCCATCCTCACATTTGTTACATCTGAGCGCATTGCTGCCTCTTGGTCTAAGTATAAGCTCCCCATAAGCACAATTAAGGGTTCCGGAATCCCATTCTTTGCAGTGTTATCCAGGTTTGTCGTGATGCAACACAGTCAAAAGCCTTTTCATAATCAGTAAAGCACCAATAAATATCTTTCTGTGAAGCACTGTGGCTCAGTAGGATCATCACTGGAGTGCAAACCACAAGGTCAGCAATTCGAGCCCATTAGCTGCGCTATGGAGAAACATTAGACTTTCTGTTGTCTCAAAGATTTACAGCTTCAGAAACCCTATACAAGGCCGATATGAGTCAGACCCAACTCTGCAGGACTTAGCAACAACAACAACAAACATCTTTCTGGTATTCTCTACTTTCAATCAAGATCTATCTAACATCAGCAATGATATCCCTAGTTCCACATCATCTTCTGAATCTGGCTTGAATTTCTGGCAGTTCCCTGTTGATGTACTGCTGCAATCATTTTTTAATTAACTTTAGCAAAATTTTCCTGGCCTGTGCTATTCATGATATTATTCAGTGGTTTCCACATTCCATTGGGTCACCTCTCTGCAATGGGCATAAATATGGATCTCTTCCAGTCAATTGACCAGGTAGTTATTTTCAAATTTCTTAGCATAGATGAGTGACTGCTTCCAATGCTATATCACTTTGTTGAAAGATTTCAATTTGCAGTCTTTCAATTCCTGGAACCTTGTTTTTCACCAATGCCTTCAGTGCAGCTTGGACTTCTTCCTTCAGTATCATCAGTTCTTGATCATATGCTACCTCTTGAAATGGTTGAACATAGACCATTTCTTTTTGGTACAGTGGCTCTGTGTATTCCTTCCATCTTCTTTAGATCCTTTCTGCATCATGCAATATTTTGTCCATAGAATGCTCCCGTATTTAAAGCCAAGGCTTGACATTTTTCTTTACTTTTTTTTCAGCTTGAGAAATGTTGAGTATGTTCTTCCCTTTTTGTGTTCTAACTCCAGATCTTTACGTATTTCATTTTAATACTTGACTTTTTCTTGAGCTGCCCTTTGAAATTTTCTGTTCAGCTCTTTTACTTCCTTATTTCTTACATTTGCTTCAGCTTCTTTATACTCAAAAGCAAGTTTCAGAATCTATTCTGGCATCCATTTTGGTCTTTTCTTTCTTTGCTGACTTTTCAATGAATTTTTGCTTTCTTCCTGCATGATTTTTTTTTTTTTTTAAGTTTTTATTGTTGATTGAGTAAAAGTTTACAGGACAGATCATCAGTTTTACATTCAACAAATCATACACCTTGTTTCACTACAATGATTATAATCCCCTTTATGTACCATCAGTTAACAGTATTTCTCTTTATT
>NW_006408570.1:6311170-6311672 GCF_000296735.1 Chrysochloris asiatica | reverse complement strand
GTGTTCTTGCGCACCTCCTCGCACTTCATATAAGCTGGATGCTTCACTCTCAGTTCTAGCCCTCTGTGGCTAGGTCCTTGTCCATGGGCTCAGGTGTCCCTAGGTCTCATCACACTTTGGACCAATCAGCCCTTTCTATTCTCTGTCTCATCTTCAGGTTAACAGGATTCTGTGGAACATGGTTGAACTCAGCCCATTTCTTCATTGCTGCCTTTCCCCCTCTTCCACTCACCAGTAGATCAGTGTGGTCATCAACAAGTTACATGCCTGCTCATGTGTTCCCTTTGAATTTCAGTCATAGAGGGGGTTTATCATGAAGGAACTTGATTGCTTACCTTGATGGCTTTCTGGTGAACAACTTGCTTATTCTTGTTGTAGCCAGTCATACTACCATTTTTGTGTTGGGTTTTTCCTGATGATCTTTCCTTGAAGATGTATCTTCTCTCACTCTAGCTGTTCCAGGCTGGTTGTTTGTCTTTTCTAGTGGGAATGTCCCACTTCA